>NC_056737.1:976391003-976411149 GCF_019279795.1 Protopterus annectens | reverse complement strand
GGGCCTGATTTGTTTTATATTTTATGTTTCTGATGTGCATAGTTTGTAGTATCGATTTATTTAATTTAATTGTACTAATTTCAATTGAGCAAGCAATTATTGGGGGTGGGAGTGTTATATAAGCTGAACTGTTATATTATTGAATTTTCTGAAGAAGTTTGGTCTATGTGCCTGACGAAAGCGCTTGCTTTTTGTATTTATTTACTGAGTGGTTATACTTATTTCAATAAATTTGTTTCTGCTCAACGAGTGGTTCCTTTTTAACTAATTTCTTCTCATCCTTTACTAAAGCAGTATCTTAGAGGAACCAAAAATTTAAGGCCTCCTAGAAGATCACCATTACCTGCATGGGACCTCAATTATGTGTTGGAAAAGCTCACCCTGCACCCTTTTGAACCAGCTGCTACCGCTGATATAAAGTTCTTATCATGGAAAACAGCTCTGCTACTAGCAATTACTTCAGCAAGAAGAGTATCAGAGCTACAGGCCTTCATGGCTGTAGAACCTTTTATCATATTTTACCCAGACAAGGTGTCTCTGAGAACAAATCCCACTTTTATGCCTAAGGTGGTTTCCAGTGTGGTTCTTAACCAAACAATTCATCTGCCAACCTTTTATCCAAATCCGCAGAACAAAGGGGAGAGAATTCTGCATTTCTTGGATGTACACAGGCAGCTAAGATTTTACTTGAGCAGGACTAAAGCTCTAAGAAAAACTGAGCAATTCCTAGTGTCATATGCTGCAAGATCAGAAGGAAAGGCTATTACGAAGCAGACAATTTCAAGTGGATAAGCCACTGCATCCATTTCTGCTACTTACACCATGGTAAACCTGTGCCTAAGGGCATTAGGTCTCATTCCACCAGAGCTGCAGCTAGTTCAGCAGCCTTTCTCAGAGGAGTACCAACCAAAGACATTCTAGAGGCTGCTACTTGGAGTTCTGTTCACACCTTTACAAAGCATTATCATTTGCTTCTCTACTCTAAGTCCAGGGCAGGCTTTGCCACTGCAGTGCTGCAGGGCCTTATAGCCGCACCTAATGCTGTTTAGCTCCAGCCTCCCAACCATAGCTTTGGGATTCTACCCAAATGTAATGACTGCAACAGTGAAACACGAAGAACATAGTACAGTTGTGTACACTTACCATAAATGTAGATGTTCGAGTGTATTCACTGTTGCAGTCCAGATTACCCACCCGCCATCCCCCTGTCATTCTGGAGTTTATCTTTCCTTCTCTATCTTCTACAACCTGTGTGGTGTATTTGCATATAGATGAAGGTAAAGTTTATATTGATGCATGTATATATTTATATATATCTATATGTATATATATATATATATATATATATATATATCTACACACACACACACACACACATATATATATATATATATATATATATATATAAATATATATATATATATATATATATATATATATATATATATATACACACACATATATTTTTGCTACCTTTTTGGGGGCACCTGACATCGGGGGCAAGAAAAACTAAAGAAAATGGTGTTGGCTGCATGTTTTATACCCCTGACAACATGACGTCATGGAAGAGAAGACAGCAACAGACGCAGGACCCAATACTTTGGATTTCAGGCCGACTGAGGGCAACCTGCCAGCAGATTACCCAAATGTAATGACTGCAACAGTGAATACACTCGAACATCTACATTTATGGTAAATGTGCACAACTGTACTTTGCAAGCCACATTCCTCTTTGCCTTTCTCTTTCTCTTCCTGCTTGGCTTTCACCCAGTATTCTTAGGTTTTGTCAGTCATTCATCAGGGATACTTTATGGTGATTTCCTGTCCTCCTTTTATGGGCATTACTCAGCCTCCTTGGGAACAGCTTCCTTTTTTCCCAGAGATTCTTTGAGATGTCCTTCAAGAATGCAACTGCAGTCATAACATATGGGTTGTCCTGCCTCAGGCAGCCCTCGGTCGACCGGATTCCAAAGTCTGGGTCCGACGTCGGCTGATGTCGCATTTCTCTCCGACGTCAGTGCGGCTGGAGTATATAAGCATCAGCCGACGCCATTTTCTTCAGTCTTTCTTGCCGCGCGGTGCCCGAAGCAGAAGCAGTTCTCAAGTGCCGGTCGGTCAGCTCCTGTATTCTTCGATCCGAAGTCATCAAAAAAGCTAAGTACCCCATTGGGGACCTTTTCTTGGCTCAGCCGATGTCAGAAATTACTGAAAAAGTTAACAATTGTCTGTCTTGTGGTAAACAAATACCTCATAAGGATTTCCACTCTTACTGTCTTCCTTGCCTTGGCCCAGACCACGATGTCTCGGCCTGTGTCACCTGTGCTCGCTTCAATAAGCGCACTCTCAGGCGCCGGACGGAGTTCGCTGAAGACTTTTTCGGCGATAAATTTGCTTATACAATGCCGTCGGAACTTCCGACATCGCAGACTCCTAAGAAACGAAAAGACCGGGACCGACATCCTCGGCCCGTGTCTGCCACCGACTCCACGCCAAAACCTACCGCGAGTGCTCCGGTTCCCCCTGAGACGGTTATTTCACCGCCCTGAACCAAAGACACCGCATTTCCGATACATCCGATACCGGAGGCCATACCAACGCCAGTTATAGATTTTCCTCCGGATACTGAAACTGAGGAAATGCCCGAGACCATTGCTGTAGATAAGGTCACTCCTGCACGTGGAGCTGCTAGGCCTCCTATGGCCATGTCTATCAAGGCCTATACACGTGCTAAGGCAGCCAGCAAGACCTAGCACCTTACTGTTAAAGCCTTACCTCAGCCTACCCCTGAAACACAAATCATGACTATGGCCGCAGACTTAATTTCCATGATTAGAGGTTCACAGGCCCATCCTGAGAGAGGATCCCAGCCTCCTCCTGATAAGAGGCCCCGGGTTGAGCCCTCTGACCCTATCCCTTCAGATGAAGATTCTGAGGACTCTGTTCACTCCGATGGCCAGGAAGAGCTTTTCCAGACCTATGAGGACTCGGATGCAGAGGACTCCATCCCCTCGGCCTCCCCTCCTGAGGACATTTCTTTTGGGGAAGTTCTGCATACCATGAGGGAACATTTTAAGTGGCAAGGCCAGGAATATTCTGATTCCAGAAAGCCTTCAACCTTCCTTAAAAAGCCCCAACACAGGCCCCTGGCTATACCTCCTGTGCTTGATGTTTTGGATGACCTATACTCTGATTCCAGTGTTACCCGGATACTCTTCCTCCTGCTCCAGCCAAGCCAGACAGATATTATAGGGTCCCAGAAACACATTCTCATTTCTTTAGGGTCCATGCTGTTGATTTAGAAACTATTTCTCAGGGACCTAAAGGGGTTTCAGCATCCACCTCCAAAAACCCTTTGCCTTCCAACAGGGAAGCTAGGTCATTAGAGAGATGGGGGAAAAAGGTCTACACCTCCACTACTTTATCTATGGGAGCTTTGAATTGCCTCTTTCATATGTTTCAATATCAGGATTACCTGTTAGATGATTTACAGAAAACATTGGCCTCCTGAACCTTTAGACAGGAAGTCTTTGCAGGAAGCTGTACATAATTCTCAGCAAGTCAGCAATCACTTTCTGCAGTGTGGATATGATGCACTGGAAGCTTCATGTAGGGCAGCTATGACAGGGGCGGTCATTCGTAGACATGCATGGTTAAAAGAACAACCTCTACCAGATCATGTTAAGGCAAAACTTCTTGATGCACCCTTGGAAAAGAACAAGCTTTTGGTGCTAATGCTAAAGATGTGTTAAAGTCCATCGAGGAAAAAGCAAAATCAGTTCAGACGGTCAAAGATTTCCTCCAGGTTCAGCCACCCAGATTCAGCAGGAACTGGCCTTCTAAAAACTGGTCCTTTCCTAATCCTGAAAGATTTCAAAGGGGTAAAACCAGGCGTGGCCGAGGAAGAGGACAATACAGAGGTTCTTACAGGGGACGGCAATGGCAACCAGCAAACCAAAGAAGTGACACAGGGGTCTTCCCTGCCCCACAGGGACAATCTCAATGACTTTCCTCTACTTCCGCTGACCAAGGAGCAAAAGGAAGCTCCCTTGGGCGGAAAATTATCTCTGTTTTCAGACAATTGGCACAAATTGACAAAGGACAAATGGATTTTGGACATTATAGACCAAGGTTACAGGTTCCACTTCCATACCTTACCAAGAAAACAAGGCATGCCAAACCTACCACAAAACCAGAGGGCAGAGGCTATCAAGCAAATTTCTCTGCTTGCTCAGATCAAAGCAATCGAAAGAGTTCCACAACAAGAACAAGGCCAGGGGTTCTACTCAAGATTGTTCCTTGTTCCACGAAAAGAAACTCATTGGAGACCAATACTGGATTTGTCCGCGTTAAACTCCTTTCTCATAGTACCAAAGTTCAAAATGCTGACTCTACAGCAACTCCTTCACATGCTGGGCAAGGGGTCTTGGTTGATTACTCTGGACCTCAAGGAGGCATACCTGCATGTCCCTGTCAGACACAGCTGCAGAAGATACCTCAGATTTCTTGCAGGGCCAGAGCATTATCAATTCTCAGCATTGCCATTTGGCTTATCTACTGCACCCAGAGTATTCACAAAATGCCTGGCTTCAGTAATTGCTCATTGCAGGCTCCACGGGATCCAAATTTACCCGTACCTGGACGACTGCCTCATACAAGCGGACGACAAATTGATTTTGACAAAAAACTTGAACTATGTCATACAATTGCTACAGGCTCTGGGATACACAGTCAACTTCCAAAAGTCAAGACTTCAGCCATCCCAGCAAATAACCTTCTTAGGAGCCAATCTAGACACAGCCGCTCAAATGGCTTACCTGACAGAAGACAAGCAAGAGAAGTTAACTCATTATTTCAAAGGTTTGGCAAAACTCACCCAGATGACTGCAAGGAATTTCCTACAGGCCCTGGGTTACATGGCATCCTGCATTCTCCTGGTTCCATTAGCAAGACTGCATATGAGAAAGCTTCAATGGTACCTAAAAAGCCTATGGTCTCAGCACAGCAACAACCTAGAGACAACCATACCGCTCATTCCATGCCTACAAAAGGAATTCTTATGGTGGGCCTCAGTAAGCCAGGCAAACACAGGTATGTCATTCAAAAAACCTCAGATAACACAGACCATGACCACAGACGCCTCAGTCCTTGGATGGGGGGGCGCACATGGAGGGCAGATGTATACAAGGACAATGGTCTCCAAAGGAAACACATCTGCATATAAACCAAAAGGAAATGCTGGCAGTAATGCATGCCATCGAGGCCTTTCGACAACAACTTCAGCAAGGCCATCTACTGATACGGACAGACAACACCACTGTGATGTGGTACATAAACAAGCAAGGGGGCACCCATTCTTACCCCCTTTGCAGACTGACAATGAATCTTTGGGAAAAATCACTGAGCCTAAACATACAGTTGCAATCCCAGTTTGTTCCAGGCAAAGACAATGTGCTGGCGGACAGCCTAAGCAGGAATTTCATAGATCCACACGAGTGGAGGTTACATCCGAAAATCTTCACACAACTCACCTCGACATGGGGCAGGCCAGAAGTAGACCTATTTGCCTCACACCTCAACCATCATCTACAAAAATTCTATTCAAGGACATATCATCCACAAGCTTGGAAAATAGATGCTCTTTCATTCGACTGGAACTCCCTAAAAATCTATGCATTTCCACCCCTGCCACTGATGACCACAGTATTACTAAAGATCAAAGCAGAGAGGCCCAAGGGGATCCTAATAGCTCCAGACTGGCAAAGACAACACTGGTATCCTCTACTATGGAGCATATGTCACAACAAAAAATGGGCCCTTCCCCAGTGGCCCCTACTTTTGACTCAGCACAACTTAAAAACACTGCATCCAAATCTTCGGACGCTGCAGTTAACAGCCTGGGAGATTCCATGAATAACCTCAATCTATCTCTCTCCAAGGAAGTTCAGCGGATATTAACAGAAGCTCGAAGACCATCCACCAGAAAGGTTTACTTAGAAAAATGGAAGAGATTTAGCATTTGGAATACCAGCAAGGGACATGATGCATCATTATTGAACATCCCACTCATCCTGGAATATTTGGCAGATATGCTACAGAATGGACTCTCCTATTCTTCCATAAAGATACATGCTTCAGCTATTTCAGCTAGATATAACACTGATCCTCCTGTGTTTTCACATCCTTTGTTAAGGCAATTCCTCAGGGGAATCAAGAACATTAAGCCACCAAGAAAGGCTCCAGTGCCAGCTTGGGACCTCAACTTTGTCCTAGAAAACTGACTCTACCTCCCTTTGAGCCAGCAGCTTCAGTGGACTTACAATTTCTCTCATGGAAGACAGCTTTCCTGTTGGCAATCACCTCAGCAAGAAGGGTTTCGGAACTACAGGCCCTAATGGCAATACCACCGTTCATAATCTTTCACAGAGACAGGGTCTCCTTAAGAACCAACCCTACTTTTATGCCAAAGGTGGTATCCAGGGTTTCTTTAAATCAAGCTATTCACCTGCCTACCTTCTTCCCCAATCCTGAGAGCAAAGGGGAAAGACTATTGCATACCTTGGACATTCACAGACAACTTTGCTACTACCTGGACAGAATCAAGACCAGTAGGAAGTCTGATTAGCTTTTGTAGCTACCCTGCAGTACAAGGAAAAGCAATTTCCAGACTATTTCAAAATGGATTGGACATTGCATCAGATTTTGTTATTCCTTCCATGGGAAGAATGTTCCAGCCAATGTCAGACCACACTCCACCAGAGCTACAGCCACCTCTACAGCATTCTTAAGAGGGGTGCCTACAAAAGACATTCTAGAAGCTGCTACATGGAGCTCCGTGCATACATTCTCCAAACACTACAATCTCCCTTTATACTCCAGATCCAGAGCAGGCTTTGCTTCGGCAGTCCTGCAGGGTTTGATTGCCACTCCATCTCTTTCCTAGAGCATTCCTCCTCCCCCAGCTAAGCTATGGTATTCTACCCATATGTTATGACTGCCGTTGCATTCTTGAAGGACATAGTACAGTTTTGTACCTACCATAAATGTAGATGTCCGATAGATATGCAACTGCAGTCGGATTTTCCCTCCCTCCATACCCCTCTATGCCTTGGGTCCACTCCTATCCATGTTTTCTCTTAGCTGGGGATATCTGTTATGGTGTATCTGTTTATTGCTTACTTATTTGTCTGGAATCCTGTTTTTGTCTTCCAATTTGATTATAGCCTTCCTTGGAGGGCACCTGGCATCTGGGGCAAGAAACACTGAAGAAAATGGCGTCGGCTGATGCTTATATACTCCAGCCGCACTGACGTCGGAGAGAAATGCGACATCAGCCGACGTCGGACCCAGACTTTGGAATCCGGCCGACCGAGGGCAGGACAACCCATATGTTATGACTGCAGTTGCATATCTATCGAACATCTACATTTATGGTAGGTACAAAACTGTACTCTCTCTTGTCTCATGATACTATTCAAGAGGTGCCTGTGTCACAAAGAGGGAAGGGGTTTTATTCAAGAATGTTTCTAGTGCGAAGAAAAAAGCGTACTTGGAGACCGATTCTAGACCTGTCTCATCTAAACATTTTTCTGAAGGTGCCTTCCTTTTGGATGTTGTCCCTTTTGACCCTATTTCCTCTCTCGCTCCCTCAGGCCTTTCTGGTATCTCTGGATCTCAAAGATGCTTATCTATATATTCCGTTCCATCCTCTTTTCAGAAAGTTTTTGCAATTTTCTGTTGCTTCCTGGCATTTTCAGTCCTGTGCTTTGCCCTTTGGCATTTCTACTGCCCCAAGGGTGCTCACCATATGCCTCACTCCTGTAATTGCTTTTTACAGGCTTTAAGGGATCCAAATATTTCCTTACTTGAATGACCTGCTTATTCAGGCATTCTGTCCAGAGGTCCTTTTGCAAAATCTTAATTTTGCCATTTCTGTTCTTTAGAGCCTGGGGTTTATGATAAACTTCAAAAAGTCTTCTCTGACTCCTTCTCAGGATCGCGTCTTTCTGTGTTGCAGGATTCAGACTGTGCCAGTGCTGCCACCCCTGCCTCCTCCACAGGTCTTAATTCTTCTTTCTTACTGTCAGACTCTTCTTCCACTAGCCTCCATTACAGCCAGGGAGTTTCTGAGAACTCTGAGTTTCATGGAATCCACCATTCTGATGCCCCCTCTGGCCAAACTCCACATGAGGAAATTCCAGTCGTTTCTAAAGTCAGTGTGGCTTCAACATTTGCATCCTCTAGAGTTTAGAGTTCCTCTTCTTCCTTGTCTCAAGAAGGAATGTCTGTGGTGGATTCAGCAGTTGTCTCTGAATCCAGGGCTTCCCCTTTTCATCATCGTCTTCCCTCTCAGGATCTGTTCACAGATGCTTCAGATGAGGGATGGGGAGCAACGTTTTGACTCCCTGAAGGTACAGGAGGTGCGGTTGCCTCAGTAGCAGAAGGAGCACATCAGCATCAAAGCAATGAGACCTCTTATGCTGGCTCTTCTTTCATTCTCTTTTCTCTTCAGGGCCTCTCAATGTATTCACAGACAATACCACAGTTATGTGGTATACCAACAAATGGGGTAACAAGATCTTACCTTCTTTGCTGGCTGGCACTGCTGCTATGGGGTCTGGCTGTCAAGTTCCAAGTGACTGTTCAGGCAGTGTGTATTCCTTGAGATCAGAACATTGTGGCAAACACACTGAACAGGTCCTTCACTCAATCCCACAAATGCATGCTTCACAGGGATATGTTTCTGGACATTGTTCACCAGTGGGGTACTCTTGAAGTAGTTCTCTTTGCCTCCCCCCACCCGGAACAGGCAACTTCCTCTGTTTTGTGCCAGAGTCCCAGGTCCTCTGGTGTGGAAGGTGGATACCCTCTCTTTTTGTTGGAAGAGGATGTTTCGTTATGCATTCCCTCCCCTTCCTCTCATTCCAAGAGTCCTGTTCAAGATTCAACAGGATGCTACCAAAATCTTGTTGGTTACTCCCTTTTGGCTGTGACAGCACTTGGTTCCCTGTACGTCTGCATCTAGCTAAGGGCAATCATCACAAGTTACCTCTCAGGGTGGATCTACTCACACAAGACAAGGGATTATTTATCCATCCTCACCTGTCTACGCTTCAAATGACACCATGGGTGATAGGGTTTTGATTCCTCATAGACACCTTTTTTTCTGAGTATATGCTGCCGGATGCCAGGATCCTACTACTAGGAAATCCTACTTCTCTAAGTGGAACAGGTTTTCTATTTGGTGTCTCTGTTGTAACCTGCACCCGCTTACTGTGGATGTTTCTTTGGTTCTCTCTTATTTGTGTGAGTTGCTCAATGCTGGTTTGGTCTTTTCTTCTATTAAGGCCCACTTATCAGCTCTTTCTGCTTGTCTGCATGTAATTCCTCCTTTTGCTTCTAGATTTGAGGCTAAGCAATTTCTTAAAGGCATTCTTAATATTAGATTTCCCAGGAAGCCTGTTCCTCCTCCCTGGATCTTCATTTCGTTCTGGAGAAATTGACTCAGGCTCCTTTTGAGCCTGCTGTTTTAGCTTCCTTGCAACATTGTTCTAGAAAGACAGTTCTTTTGTTAGCTCTTACTTCTGCCAGATGGGTATCTGAGTTGCAAGCCCTTATGGTTTGTCTGCCTTTTTTGATATTCCATGAGGACAGGGTTTCCTTGCATACTAACGTTTCTTTTATGCCTAAGGTGGTTAATTAGTTGTACTTTTTCCCCTCTCTGCAATCTGACAGTGAGAGGGTGCTGCATGCCTTAGATTTATTTTATTTTATTTATTTTACATTTGTTAACCGGGCTAGTCTGGCTGGATATATTTCCATTTTCAGCAGAGGCCCGGGGAGAAAAGCTCCACAAAGACATAATAACTATTACATAAGATGCAAAAGAGAGCAGCATACAAAGTATTCTGTATCAGGACAATATTATACAAAGAGTCAAACTTATAATAGGCACAAATAAACAGTTGTACAATAGTGTACTTATGACTCTTGGAAGCAGAACACAGGCATAATGCTATTTAAAATATTCAAACATTATAAGAAAGAGAAAAGGGTATTTAAGGACAGCTAAGTAAGTAGGATAGATTATATTAGAAATTTCTAGGAGTTTTCAGTAAACTGAGTAATATAATTAGGAATGAGAAGGATGAAGGAGAGGTAAGTGATAGAATAGTGAGAAAAAAAAGTAGAAAGGTAGCAAAGATCACAGAGATCAAGGGGTAGTGGGATGAGCTAAAATACATGGGTTCAGTCAGGGTTAAGGCAGGGGCATAGCCAGTGTTTAGTAAGGTGGAGTCTAAGTTTTTGTTTGAAGAGGACAGGAGATAAAATAGAAGTTAGTTCAGTGGGCAATAAGTTCCAGTGTTTACCAATGGAGTTAGAAAACAGGGAGTCACCAGCAAGGTTATTGGATTTGGTAGCAGAGACTAGGAGTTTGTTAGAGGAGCTTGAGAGAGCTCAGGTTAGAGTAAGGGGTGAGGAGGTTAGAAAATGAAGGAGTGTTGTTTGGCAGATAAAAAGATTTGTGGATGATGGGAAGTTGAGAAAGAAGCAACATGTTTTGTAATTCAAGCCAGTGAATTTGTTGTAGGTTCAGGCAGTGATGTGTTCTGAATTGGTTACCAGTAACAAATCTAGCTATACTATTGTAAGTAGTGGTCAATTTAGTAAGATTATTTTTCTTTAGGTTGGTGTAAATTGGTGAGGCATAGAGAAGAGTGGAGATGAGATGAGAGTGAGCCAAAGTAGCTTTGGCTGTTGGGGATAGGAATGTTTTAATTCTATAGAGGAGCCCAGTTTTCTATGTACAGTTTTGATAGTGTTGTTTATGTGATAATCAAAGGTAAGATTGTTATCTATTGTCACACCTAGTAGTTTGGTAGAAGAGTCAGGTGTTATGAGAGTATTGTTAATAGAAGAGATAGAGAAGTCCAGTGAGGGGGATCTGGTAGTGGGTTTGAAAAGGAGGAGTTTTGTTTTTTTGGCATTAAGAAGTAGGCAGCGTTTTAAGAACCATGCTTCCACTAAATGGAATACATTTTGTGTAACAGTTTGAAGCTCTGGGATGGTTTTTGCAGAGCAGATGAGTGTGGAATCATCTGCATATTGTATACATGTAGCTTGGGGAATAGCTACTTGTAAGTCATTTATGAATAGGGAGAAAAGAAGGGGCCCAAGAATCGAGCCTTGTGGTACACCGAGGGAGATTGGGAGAAGAGAGGAGAGTTTATTCTCCCAGAGTACTGCTTGTTTCCTGTTAGAAAGATAGGAGGAGAACCATTGGATGGTATTTGGTTCAATAGCAAGTGATTCCAAGATCTTTAGGAGAAGAGGGTGATTGACCATGTCAAAAGCTTTAGATAGGTCGATGAAAAGTGCAGAAGAAAGGGTATTATTATTGCGGTTTTTGTTAATGAAATCAGTAAAAGAAAGGAGAGCAGTAGTAGTACTATGAAAAGGCCTGAAGCCATGTTGACAATGAGATAGTATGTTATGTTTAGTTAAGTGGGACATTAGCTGTTTGTGAATACATTTTTCCATGATTTTTGCTAGTGGAGACAGGAGGGCAATGGGTCTATAATTAGAATATTCTGTAGAGTTTCCACCTTGTAAGGGTATAATGTGTGAAATTTTCCAGATGTCAGGGATGTTTCTTTCATTAATGGTTCTGTTAATAAGAATTGAAATGGGATAGGCTATTTCTATGGCTGCTTTTTGAAGAAATTCAGATGGAAGTTGATCGGCTGATGGAGTACATGGCTTAAGATTTTGAATACATTTTAGGATAAAGGTGGTAGAGATGGGCTGAATAGTAAAGCTCGGTAAATTAGTGGTGGCATGTTGAGGAACATTAGAGTTATCAGATGAAAGGTGAGAGGCTAGTGAGTTTATAGTATCAGTGAAAAAGGAGTTGAAGGTGTTTGCAGTTTCAAGGGAAGAAATTTTGTCAGATCCCAAGGGGGAGGGAGTGGAAGTTTGTCCAGGGTGTAGAAGTTTGTTCAATGTTGCCCAGAATTTTTGGGGATTGTTATGATTAGATTGCTGAAGGTTACAATAGTAGTGTTTTTTATCAGAAAGAATAGCTTTTTTGGTAATGTTTCTTAGTTGTCTAAAGGTTTGATGATCTAAAGGTAGCTTAGTAGTTCTCCAATGTTGCCAGAGTTTGTTTCTGAGTAATATTTTCTGTCTTGTTTCTTTTGATAGCCAGGGGGCTGGTTTAGTTTTTATTCTTATAGTACGTTTTGGAGCATGGGTATCTAAGATAGTTAAGAATTTGGTATTAAAGTAGTGAACTGCTTCATTAAGGGGAAGAGTTTTTAGTGGAGTCCAGTCACATGCATTGAGTTCAGTTTTAAATAGAGTGGGGTTAAAATGTTTAATACTTATGCGGTCCTGACTGAAGGGGTATTTGTAGTGATATTCTTTTGCCTTATGATATAGGTTAAGTTATGGTCACTGATATCATCAGGCAGGGTCCCTGCTTGGTAATTTAGTTGGGGTTTGTTAACAAGGATCCAGTCAAGTATACTTTCTTTGTTGTTAGGTTTATTAGTTCTAGTAGGGGTATTTATAGTTTGGGTAAAGTTATGGAGATTAATATGGGAGGATGGGTTGTTAGAATTAACTGAGTACCAATCAAGGTTAAAGTCTCCAAGTATTATGGTTTCTTGTGGGTAGTTAGTGGAAGCCCAGCTAAGAATACTTTCTATGCTTGTGGAGTTATTTCCAGGTGGAAGGTAGGTACAGATAATGTAGATGGCTTTATTAGGGTTGAGTTGAAACTTAGTTATAAGGAGTTCAGTATTGGTGTTTTCAGGGGGGTCATAGGGAATTGTGGATATATTAAGTTCGGTTTTAAAATGAGGGCTACTCCTCCACCTTTACGATTATTGGCGGTCTAATCGTAAGATGTTGTAGCCTGGGGGAATGATTTCAGTATCTTTAGTGTAGGGCTTTAACCAGGTTTCTGTTAAACAGAGAATGTCAAATGAGTGGCATTGCAGAAGAGAGTGAAGTTGAGTGATTTTGTTGTTGACACTTCGAATATTTAGGTGTCCTAAGAGTAAAATGTTAGACTTAGAGATTGGTAGTGGAAGTAGTGAGTTAGGGATTCCTGGGGTGTCTTTGGTGGAGGTCTTTGAAGGACCAGGGTTTGGGTGTATATCACCATCTGTCAGGGTAGTGGGCCTATATACTGAGTGTGGTTGAATAGTTAGATAAAGTTTATTTTTTCCTTTCCTTGACAAGAGATTATTACTATTGTTGTGGGATAGTCTATGATATTTTGCTAGCAGGTAGCAGGAGGTTGATGTAATGTTAGAGTGGCTACAGTTTAGGGTTATGAGTTCAGTGGCAGTTTGCCTTGAAGAGCTTTCAAGGTGGTAGTTATATTCTATTTCATAGGAGGTCAAGAGGTAAGGAAGAGTGAGTATTAGAGAGAGAAGTAACAGGGCTATTAGTTTTGTTAAGATGTTTTTTGTTATAAAGGTTTTGGAAGTAGAAGTGGTGGTAATTTGAGACATGATGAGAGGAGGTTGGAAGAGATTATAGTGGTAAAGGGTGGGGTAGGTATAATTTATAGGATGATGAGGCTAGAAGGTAAGTGTTATAGGATAGTTTAGGGATAGAGAGGGAAGGGGATATGTGTGGGGAGGATTTGGGAAAAAAAATTAAGAAGGTAGAGTAGCAAGTGAGGTAGTAGTATGTGATAGGTGTGTTATGAAGGGGTGTGGACTGTGAGGTATAAGTGTAGGAGTGTGTGGGGTGGGTGGGATAAGGGGTAGGGAGGAGATGGCGGGGCAGAAACAGACAGAGGAGTGGGAGGCGTGGGCAATCAGCCCAGCTGAGGAGCAGAGGCACTACTTAGTTTGAAAAAGAGTGATTATAATGTAAAGTAAGAGTAAGGTGAGACAGGAGTGAACTCAGAGGTAACTTAGTAGAGTATCAGCAAGCTTACAAAGAGTACAAGAACAGCCAGTAAAATATGTCACATTCAGTTCTTGTACATAAAGATGTTAACATACTGGTGTAAAGCGTAATTTGTAAGTCGAGTTACTTACTGCAGGAAGAGCTGCCCGAGCAGGGAGGACAGCAACCAGGACTTGCAGTGGAAAATATGGCGTCAGCTCGATTGTGGGTATATTTATAAGGTTTGGGAGGTAATAGGTGGAAGTGGGAGGGGAGATAACATGTAAGGTGATAACTGGAAAACCCGTGAGAAAGGCAGGGTTTGTACACAATAGGGGAGGAGATTAGGTTAAAGGAAGAGCACCGTGTGATTAGCCACGGGTGGTAGAAACCACAGCAGAGAGAAGGAGAGGAAACAATCAGCGAGAAAAGGTGAAAAAAGTTAGGAGAAATAGATATGTAGAGTAGAGGGATAGTATCAAAGTAAAAAGTAGGCAGATTTTGTAATGTGGAGCAGATAACTGCAGAGAGGAGAGTAGATAGGCAAAAAGGTAGGGATATAGGTAGGGAAGAGCGGAGAGCCCAAATTATAATTTGGATAAGCAGAGAGGGTAGAGAGGAAACGAGTAAGTGTGTAGGTGAAAAGTGTAGAGGGAGGAAGGGTTTAGCAGAGGAGGATATAGAATGTTATAGAGTGTAGAGGACCCAGTGAAAAGTAGGGCAGACAGGTAGCAAAAGAAATAGAAATAGAGTGGCGGACAGGCTGGGAGAGGGGACAACATGTCATAGATGTGCATAGACAGCTCAGATTTTAGTTGGATAAGACTAAAGCTATCAGAAAATCTAATCAGTTGTTTGTTTCCTTTCATCCTAGGTCTTTAGGATTAGCTATTTTCAAGCAAACTATTTCTACTTGGATTTCAAAGGCTATTTCTTTTTGTTACACTTTTCATGGCGAGAGCCTTCCTTCTTTAAAGGCTCATTCTACTTGAGCTGTGGCTTCTTCTAGTGCTTTTTTCAAGGGATCAGACACCAATTCTATTCTTGAAGCAGCTACCTGTACTTCTGTGCATACTTTTTACCAGACACTACAAGCTGGATGGTATCCCCAGAGCTAGGGCTGGTTCTTCTAATGCCATTCTTCATGGTTTCTTAGAGGGCTCTACTGCTGGTTCCTCCTCCTAGGTTTCTTCTTGAGCTTTAGCACTCTCCCATAAGTTATGAATACTGCAGCAGTGAAAGTAAGGAAATAGTACAGTTGTGTAAAATTTTACCATAATGGTAGATGTCCTTGCCTTCACCACTGCAGTATTCACTCCCTCCTTCTGTCCACCTAGTCTTTTTCCCTTCCTGGATGTGCAGGTTCTCTTTGGTTTTCCTTGGTTTGCTATTCCTACTGGGGCAATCAGTTCTGAGGAAGGTACTGAACATCACCTTTATGCCGTACGCTGTGCAAGGAGCATTTATATGCCGTTCCGAGTGACTTAAACAATGGTAGGCTTTGGTAGACTTGCCGGACGATAGTGTTCACGGCAGGGAATCCCATAAGTAATGAATACTGCAGTGGTGAAGGCAAGGACATCTACTGTTATGGTAAGATTTTACATAACTGTACTTTTTATTTAGGCCTGCTGCTACACAGATCCTCAAAAGATGCGTTGAGAGTGGTAAATTAATGCAAGGAGTTTCTAGGATTTTTCAGGTCCCCAGGTTGTATTTTTCCAAACCCTTGTGCCACTTTCAAAAGACAGAACAAGCAGAGTATGCAGCCTAGTAACAGGTAGGCACCCAAGATAAATGGCAAAAGAATAATAACCTCAAAACCAAAAAAAAAAGGAAAGTTCACTATAAAAGGGTCAGACACCAGCTTCAGAATGATAGTTCCAGAGACCTGCTCACTACCCCACCCTGCTATTTCTCTTTCAGTTTCTTAGTGTCTGACCCTCAGTGCTCCAGCTTTGTGTCAGATAATTTCAGATAAATGGGTTTTTAAGGTGATTCAGGAGGAATACAGATAGTAATGGATAGATTCTTCTGTTCCATTCAGGGGGATTCCCCCTTCACTCCCCTGCAAACCAAGGCAGAGTTGTTTCCTCAAGTGCTGTGATGCGTTAGAAGCAGGTGTCATAAAACATGTTCCTGCAGAGCCCTTAGGAAGGGCCTCTTATTCTAAAATGTTTCTGGACCCAAAAAAGGAGCAATCATGGATTTAGATATCCCCTTCCTCAGCCTGTGTGTGACTGTTCCAAAATTGAAGATATTGGCCCTTCAGTTAGTGTTAACACTGCTCCCAGACCACTGTGTTGTGGTAAACTTGGACCTCAGGGAAGCTTAGTCACATTCCAATAGCATATAAATTCAGGGGATTACTAAGATTTTCTGTATCTAGGTCATTTTATCAATTATTGGCATTACCCTTTGGGCTCTCTTTTGCATCAAGAGTGTTTACAAAGTGCCTAGCTCCTGGGGTTGCTCAGAGCAGACTGCATAGTATCCACATTGCCTTTATTTAGATGATTTGTTTATTTATGCCAAGTCCTTGCCCAAAATCCAAGAATCTTTAACAAAGGCTTCATCCCCCCTAACCTATCTGAGGTTCAGATAAACATATAGGAATCCTTCCCAGCTCTGTGTACAGAATTGTGTTTTTAGGGTACCTTACAGACATTCGTGTGCAAAAAGCCTTTATACCTCAAGATAAAGTGGAGACTTATCAGGAAATATTCCTGAACTTCTGTCATCTGACCGAAGCTTCAGCCTCGGGATTTCAGTCCTTATGACTTCTATGATCCCAATGATACCATTAGCAAGGTTGTTAATGGGAAAGATTCAATGTTTCCTAAAAAAAACAAATGAACCCATCATCTTGACCCCCCTAGATTTTCAAATACTAGCACTGGGCTTTTCAAAGCTAGAACTCCAATGGTGGAGGGCTCAGATGGCTTTTTTCTACCTGCCTGAGTATTCAAGATGTTCATCGTGCATACAGCTGCAGTCATAACAGATGGGTTCTCCTGCCGTCAGGCGGGTCCTCGGTCGGCCGAATTCCAAAGTCTAGGTCCGGCGTCGGTTGTCGTCGCTTCTTCCCTGACATCAGTGCGACAGGGGTATAAAGGAACCAGCCGACGCCATTTTCTTCAGTCTTTCTTGCCGCGCGGTGCCCGAAGCAGAAGCAGTTCGCAAGTGCCTGTCGGCCAGCTCCTGAAATTATGAAATTTGGAAACTGAAGTCTTCTTAAAAGCTAAGTACCCCGTTGGGGAAACTTTTCTTGCCTCAGACCGATGTCAGACAAAGTTAATAATTGTATTTCTTGTGGGAAGCAAATACCGCATAAGGATTTCCATTCCCTCTGTGTACCTTGTTTAGGCCCAGACCACGACGTTTCGGTCTGTCGCTTTTGTGCTACATTCAACAAACGCACTATTAAGCGTCGGGCGGAGTTCGCCCAGCATTATTTTGGAAAAGCATTTAACTATACTATGTCGTCGGATACTCCGACTCCAGTTTTGTCTAAAAAACGCAAAGACAAGGACCGACACACGGGTTCCTCGGCCTCTACCGACACCACGCCAAAGCCGACTACACGTGGTCCGGTTCTCAGTGAGGCGCCTACGCAGCCCCTGATTACCGACGACACTTCTTTGACGGTGTCTCCTGTGCCCGAGGTCGCAGGCTCCTCGGCCCACACCCTGACTACAGATACCGAAGCCACTCTTGGCGTTGAAACTCAGAATGTAGACAGGTCCACCTCCACTCAAGGTGTCTTCAGACCTTCCTCTTCTTTCTCCATTAAGGCTTTCACAAAGTCTAAAGCAACTATGCACCCTAAGAGACCAGCTACACAGGGCCCATCTCCAGGCCCCATGCCTAAGAAACAGATGCTTAAAATGGCTGAGGATTTAATTACTCTAATCAGAGGCTCTCAGCCCCCACCGGACAAAAGGCCCAGAGTGGAGGAAGATTCCCCCTCCTCTGATCAGGATTCCATTATTTCAGAGCACTCTGATGATGAGGAACACTCTTACTCCCCTTTTGAAGACTCTGATGTGGAGGAGTCCATCCCTTCTGTATCCCCCCCCTGAGGATTACTCATTTGGGGAAACTTTGCATACCTTAAGAGAACACTTCCACTGGGAAGGCCAGGATTATTCAGATTCCAAGAAAAGGCTCAGGGAATTTCTCTTGTTACCTCAGCATAGGCCTCTGGCTATACCTCCTGTCTTGGACATCCTAGATGATGTTTACTCGGAGGCCTGCCTTAACCCGGACTCTCTACCTCCAGCTCCAGTTAAGCCTGACAGGTACTACAGGGTTCCTGACTCACACCATTTTCTTTACAAAAGCCATGCTGCTGACCCAGAAACCATCTCACAGGGCCCCAAGGGAGTTTAAGGCCTCCATTGCCAAAAATCCATTGCCTTCCGAGAGAGATTCCAGATCCTTAGAAAGGTGGGGAAAAAAGGTATATACCTCGGCTACCTTATCCATGAGGGCCTTAAACTGTCAGCTTCATATGCTAAAATACCAACAATTTTTGTTATCACAATTGAAGAGTAAAATGTCACAATCTGAACAACCAGACTTGAAGGAGTTGCAGGATTTGATGCATAGTGCAGAACAAGTGGGTAAGCATACCTTACAATGTGGTTTTGATGCTCTAGAGGCCTCATGTAGAGCTGCTGTTACAGGATCAGTCATACGTAGGCATGCCTGGCTCAAGGAACAAGCCTTGCCTGATCATGTCAAAGCTAAATTACTAGACGCCCCTCTTCAAAAGGATGTACTATTTGGTGCTAATGCTGAGGAGGTATTAAGGAAAATGGAGGAAAAGGCTAAATCAATGCAAACTGTGAAAGAATTTCTACAGGTTCAAGCCCCACGTTTTAGTAGAAATTGGCCTTCCAAAAACTGGTCCTTTCCTGCCACAGACAGACCCCAAAGAGGCAGATACAGGCGCCCGAGGGACAGAGGACAATCCCAAGGCTCGTATAGAGGCAGACAATGGCAAGCTCCTACACAAAGAGGTGGTGAGGACAACTCGCAATCTTTCAGAAAGCAAACCCAATGACTTTCCCCTTTGAATGCCAACCAGGTTTCAAATGGCAGCCCCCTTAGGAGGAAAGCTGGCATTATTTTCAAAAAATTGGCATGTTGTCACAAAGGACAAATGGATCCTGGACATTATAAACAGAGGCTACAAATTCCATTTTCACACCCTTCCAAAAATGAGAGGCATGCCAAACCTGCCACACAATCAAAGGGCAGAGGCACAAAAGCAAATTACAGATCTCATAAACATGAAAGCTATTCAAGAGGTACCTCTCACGCCTAACAAGGTCAAGGTTTTTATTCCAGGCTATTTCTGGTGCCAAGGAAGGGAAAAGATTGGAGGCCTATTTTGGATCTATCCATCCTAAACACATTTCTACTCGTACCAAAATTCAAGATGCTCACTCTACAGCAACTTCTTCCCATGCTGGACAAGGAGTCTTGGCTGGTAACATTGGACCTCAAGGAGGCATACCTGCATGTCCCAATCAGACAAAATTGCAGAAGGTACCTCAGATTTCTTGCAGGTTCAACCCATTATCAATTCTCTGCATTGCCCTTTGGCTTATCTACTGCGCCCAGAGTATTCACGAAATGCCTGGCATCAGTCTGCCTACTGCAGACTTCAAGGGATACAAATATACCCATATTTGGACGACTGCCTGATCCAAGCGGACAGCAAGCACATTCTTCTGAAACATCTGGCTTATGTAATAATGTTATTGAAATCTCTGGGATACACAGTCAACAAAAAGAAATCAAGGCTAATACCCTCTCGGAAGATAATTTTCCTTGGTGCCAATTTGGACACAAACACCCAGATGGCCTACCTCACGCCAGAGAAGAAGTGGCAACTAATACAATACTTCAGAACACTAGCAAATTGCACCAGGCTAACTGCAAGGAAAATCCTGCAGGCTCTGGGATTCATGGCATCTTGCATCTTACTAATCCCATGTGCAAAGCTGCATACGAGGAAACTACAATGGTACCTAAAAAACATATGGTCTCAACACAGCCACAGTTTGGAAACAATAATACCACTAATTCCATGTCTGCAAAAGGAATTTCTGTGGTGGGCTCAAGCATGTCAAACAAACACAGGCCTTCCATTCAGCAAGCCTCAAGCAAATTAAGTCATCACAACAGACGCCTCGGTCTACGCCTGGGGGGCGCACATGACAGATCGGTG
>NC_056737.1:976296213-976390503 GCF_019279795.1 Protopterus annectens | reverse complement strand
TTATGCTGTTAATTAATTAGCATTACATACACTTACATTCACTTACACATTTGTTTGAAAACTAAATAAAAAAGTGCTCCAGTGGACTGTAAAAAAGATTTATTAAATCCGTATTACTGAATCTGACAACAGTTAAAGAACAGAAGCATACCTCTCAACCTGTTAGTGCAAGAAAGGGCACCATCAGATTAAAGAAAATACAGCGGAAAGAAGTTCATTATGCAGTGTCCTTCCTGCCTATGTAATAGACTCCCCCTGCAAGTTGAACAGTCTAATATGTTATCTTCCTTCATGTTATATGTGGATTATTGGATGAGTATTCACAAATTTACCTTGGGCTTGACTGGCCCAGCCCACAACAAAAAAGAAAGTTCTGACAATGGGTGCTGGCAAGGTGTAAATGGTCGCAAAACTCAGCATCATAGAAAATTGAAAGCAACTATTGCACCCCAGACTTGGAGCTATGAGGCAAAGATCCTGTCACTGGAACACCATGCTATATTTATGCTCCTCTATCGTGTTTATATGTTTTTTTTCCCAACTTTTATAAGAATCCTCTTGTAGTACTCTAATACGGTCATTTGGTCTACACCTTCCACATTTGCAGAATGTCAAGATTTTTGCCAAACTTGTGGTTTTCTGGAAAATCACGGATGACTGAAGCCAGTAAATAATGGAATACATTTGAATTTCAGACTTCTTATCTTTCAGAAAATGCATGCTAATACAAATTGTTTAATTTTAGCAACTTTCTAAGTTTATAACAGCAATATTTTAAATATGTCCCTATAAAGTGGTGAAAATTTAGATCCTGGATTCTGGTATTTGTAGGACTATTTGACTTATGGAGATACAAATGTCCCCAATGGCACAGAAGGCAAGGCATAAATCTCCCCTCATGAATCTGTAAAATACTGAATAAAGGGACAGTTCTTCCATTTGTTTTTGGTAGCTTAGGGGTTTTTAAGTCAGTGATATTCTTAGTCAGAAATCTCTGGGGTCATGCTAAACGTTTGATATGTCTAATGACGTACATTCCAAAGGGGGCATTATATTAAATAATTGCTCAAACCGATGCTGAATACAAGAGAACAATGACCTTTTTGGATCTGGATGATATTCTTCTGGCAATTACGTAAGTAGGAGGACTTTCTGACTACTATTATTACACGATGATCAAAGATGATGAAATTATAAACCCAAATCTCGAACAATATTTTTATTTTGGAGTGGGGTATGTTTTATGTTGCATGAGGGACAGAGGAGGTGTTTACCAATTGCGACAATATTGTTGTTGTTGTTGTGTCTTTCGGCTTTTCCCGGTGAGGGGTCGCCACAGCGGAACTCCGGTCTGCTAATGATTGGTAGTTGAGTTTTACATGCCGAGTTACAAGCCCTGACGCACAAACTTCAACGAAGGTACGCCCATTCACGCATGTCTCCACGCAGAAGACGCTCTAGCTGAGAATCGAACCGGACAGCATATTGTACTTTTTAGAATTTGGTTTTAAGTTCTTGTTGAACAGCTTGGCCATCAGAGTGGAACTTAACAATAACTCCCAGCTTGCAATCAACTGCATACTTGGTTGCCTAGATGTTTTTGTTTCATGATATGGAGATAAGAAAAGTAGATGTCAAACAAAATTGGCTATATGTCTGTGTGGGTTTTCTTTATGCATTTCAGGTTCTTTCCATCTCCAAAACATGCTGGTTGACTAACTCTATTAAATTATAGATAGGTACAGGCAGACAGACATAAAGAAAATAGGTAATCATATACAAACATACATACACGCATGCATACACACATACATTATATTTATTTCTGCCCTTGTGGTAAGGATCATGTTAGAAGAGGATCCAAGCCTACATATCTGGCTAGCAAATGATCAATAAAACCATGACAAATCTATTCTACCATTCTAGGAAACAATTAATTTACCTGGTGGGTAAAGGAAAAGTACAGTTTTGTACCTACCATAAATGTAGATGTCCGAGTACATATACTGCTGCAGTCATCACACTTGGGTTATCCTGCCGTCAGGCGGTCCCGCAGTCGGCCTGAATTCCAAAGCCTTGGTCCGGCGTCGGTTGTCGTCGCTTCTTCCCTGACGTCAGTGCGGCAGGGGTATAAAAGAGGCAGCCGACGCCATTTTCTTCAGTTTTTCTTGCCCCAGATGTCAGGTGCCCCAATCTAGTAAGGCAACATAAGAGGTTTGCAAAACATACATAAAAGGATAATCAAAAGTGGTAGCTATAAGCAAATACACCATATAGGCATGTATCCAGAGGGCTGTTGAACCTGTAGATGGAGGAAAAGACTGCTAGAAAGTGGGGATGGAGGGAGGGTAACCTGGACTGCAGCAGCATATGTACTCGAACATCTACATTTATGGTAGGTACAAAACTGTATTCTGTTCATCATACTATGCTGCTGCAGTCATCACACTTGGGTTGAGTCCCAAAGCTAAGGTTGGGTGGAAGGAGCTATACTGTGCTGGGTGCAGCTAGGATGCCCTGCAGGACTGCAGTGGCAAAGCCAGCCCTGGATTTTGAGTATAAAGGAAGATGGTAATGTTTGGTGAAGGTGTGCACTGAACTCCAGTTGGCTGCCTCCAGAATGTCCTTTGTTGGGACTCCTTGGAGGAAGGATGCTGAGGTTGCTGTAGCCCTGGTAGAATGAGACCTAATGCTAGCAGGCACTGGTTTGCCATGGTGAGAGTAGCAAAAGCGGATACAATGAGCTATCCATTTGGAGATGGTCTGTTTGGAAATAGGTCTTCCCTCTGACCCTGCCGCATAGGATACAAAAAGTTGGTCAGATTTTCTGAAGGCTTTTGTTCTGTCCAAATAGTAGCGTAGCTGTCTGTGAATGTCCAAAGAGTGAAGGAGTTTCTCCCCTTTATTCTGTGGGTTTGGATAAAAGGTGGGCAGGTGTATGGTCTGATTGAGAGCCACACTGGAAAAGTACAGTTTTGTACCTACCATAAATGTAGATGTTCGAAGATCCACATTGCTGCAGTCCTTACACTTGGGTATAGCGCTGTCCTCGGTCGGCCCGAATACCAAAGTATATGGCTGACGCCGGTCATGGCGCATTAAACTGACGCCAGGACGTCAGGGTATAAATGCGCATGACCGACGTCATATCCTCAGTCTTTTCTTGCCCCAGATGTCAGAAGACCCTAAACAGGGTAAAATCAAAAAATTACCAAACACTAAACACCCCCACACCCAAACTATGTACAACTTCTAACAATTATCTAATAAAGTACTAACCTAACCACACAACCACCCCTAAACACAGAGGGACGGAGGGAGGTAAATTGGACTGCAGCAATGTGGATCTTGAACATCTACATTTATGGTAGGTACAAAACTGTACTATGTTCTTCATCTCACATTGCTGCAGTCCTTACACTTGGGTAGATTCCCAAAGCAGAGGTAAGGGAGGATGGCAAATCAAATAGAAGCAGGAGCTGTCAAAATGCCCTGTAGAATAGCAGTGGCAAACCCAGCCCTAGATTTAGAGTAGGGGAAGGTGGTAGCTTAGAAAGTATGTACTGAACTCCAAGTAGCTGCCTCCAAAATGTCCTTAGTTGACACCCCCTTAGAAAGGCTGTAGAGGTGGCAGTAGCCCTAGTGGAATGAGGTCTGATCCCTGTTGGGATCTCCTTGCCATGCTGAGAATAACAAAAGAAATGCAAAACCCAATGCATTTAGAAAGAGTTTGCTTTGACACAGGCTTGCCCTGAGTACCTAAACCAAAAGAAACAAACAACTGTTGCGACTGCCCGAACCCCTTAGTCCTATCTAAGTAGTAGCGTAACTGTCTGTGCACGTCAAAGTATGCAAGATCTTTTCCCCTGTTTTGGGGTCTGCATAAAAGGTAGGTAAATGAATAGACTGGTTTAAGGACACACTTGAGACCACCTTAGGCATAAAGGAAGGGTTAGTGCGTAAGATACCCTATCCTTATGGAAGATCAAGAAAGGCTCAACAGCCATAAGGGCCTGCAACTCAGAAACCCTTCTTGCAGAGGTAATGGCCAACAAAAAGCAGTCTTCCATGACAAATATTTTAACTCAGCCATAGCTGCAGGCTCAAAAGGTGGCAGAGTGAGTTTTCCAACACATAATTGAGGTCCCAAGCTGGAGTAGGAGCTCTTCGTGGAGGTCTTATGTTCTTTGCCCTCTGAGAAATTGCTTGAACAAAGAATGAGAAAACAAAGGTGGATCACAGTCATAGTGAGCTGAAATTGCTGCAGCATGAATTTTAATGGAAGAGAAGGACAAACCTTGTCCAATAACTCAGTAAGATATAGAAGAGCCACACTCAAGTCAGGCTCAGAAACATCCACACCCTTTGCTGCACTCCAAAGCAAAAATCTCTTCCACTTGTCCGCATACACTTTCCTTGTACTAGGTCTCTAGCTTCCATAATCACATTCAAAACTTGTTGAGGAAGTTGAGCCCTGCTATGAGCTAAAACAGGATATGCCATGCTGTGAGATGAAGAGTGAAGCTTGACATTGAGTAAATGACCGTCCTTTTGAGATAACAGTTGAGGAATCAAAGGCAGGGCCACGGTGGTTTCCTTATTAGATTTCTCAGTAGTGGGTACCAATGCTGTCGGGGCCAATCTGGAGCTATCAGGATCATTCTTGGTTTGTCCTGGCTTACCTTTAGCAGAACCTTTAGAAGTAGAGGAAGTGGTGGAAAGGCATACATGAAGATTTTTCCAACTGAAAGAAAGAGCATCCGTTTTCAAGCTGCCTGGTGTATCCTTTTTGTGCAAAACTTTGGCAGCTGGTGGTTTAGAGGAGAAGCGAACAGATCTATGTCTGGTGTTCCCATGACACTGTTACTTGCTGAAATACCTGAGGATCCAGTTTCCACTCGTGGGGATCCATGATTTGCCTGCTTAACACATCTGCTAAGGAGTTCTGCACCCGGCAGAAACCTTGCCTGAAGATCCAGTTGTAGACTGAGAGCAGTTTCCCATAGAATCATTGCTTGTCTGCATAGAGGGTAAGAATGTGTCCCCTTGCTTGTTGATGTACCACATGACGGTTGTGTTGTCTGTTAGAATCAACACCTGTCCTGGAAGAAGTAATTCCTTGAAAGCTGTTAATGCAAACTGGACTGCTAACATCTCCTTTAGGTTGATATGTAGATGTTGTAGTCTGGCAGGCCACTGTCCTGTATCCATTTTCCATTGAGATGAGCCCCCAAGCTTTGTCTGAGGCATCTGTTGTTAGAATCTGACTTGCCTCGGCGGGTCACAGAAAGTCCCTTGTTTAGGTGACATTGCTGAGCCCACCACAAGAATTCCTTTTGGATGCAAGGTATTATTGGAATGACAGTGTCCAGATCGTGGCAGTGCTGTGTCCATAGATTCTTGAGATACCATTGTAGCTTCCTCATATGCAGTTTGGCATTGGGAAGCACCAGAATACAAGATGCCATGAACCCTAAGGCTTGAAGGACTGTCCTTGCAGTCAGCCCGGACTGATGTGATAGTTGTTGGAAGTAAAGGGAAAGATTATTTTGTTTGTCCGGGGTCAAGAAGGCCATCTGGGCTGCTGTATTCAGTCTCACACCCAGAAAGCACATGTCCTGAGAGGGTATTAGACTGGACTTTGTTTCGTTCACAGAATACCCTAGGCATCTTAGCACTGTTATCACATACTTTAAATGCTGTAGAAGTTAGGTCCTTGCCCTGAGCCAGAATCAGGCAATCGTCCAAATAAGGGTAAATCTGTATTCCTTTCCGTCTGAAAAAAGCTATCACTGGAGCCAGGACCTTTGTGAATACTCTGGGTGCAGTGGATAAGCCAAAGGGCAATGCAGAGAATTGATAGTGTGAATCTCCAGCTCGAAAAGCAGATACTTCCTGCAGCCTAGAGTGATAGGGACATGAAGGTAAGCCTCTTGAGATCCAAAGTTACCATCCAGTGATCCTTGCCCAGGAGGGGTAAAAGCTGTTGCAATGTCAGCATCTTGAACTTGGGGATGTCCAGAAAGGTGTTGAGGATAGACAAATCCAGAATTGGTCTCCACGTGTTCCCCTTTTTGGTACTAGGAATGGAGAGTAAAATCCTAGGCCCCTTTCTGCCATAGGCACGGTTGTATGGCCCCTATCTGTGTCAATATGGATATTTGTCTGTGAGCTTCCAATTTGTGTTGGGAGGAATATCTGGCATGCCCTTGAGCGGTGGTAAGGTATGGAAATAAAATCTGTAACTGCGTGGTGAATGATATCCAATACCCATCTGTCTTGGGTAATTAAACTCAGTTCTCTTTGAAAAGTGTCAGTCTTCCTCCTAAAGGTGCTGCGAGGCGAAGGTTCTGGCAGTTGAAAGGTAGGTCATTGGGTCTGTCTGAAAGGCTGACCCCTGCCCTCCCTGAAGACTGTGCAGGTGAGCCCCCTGTCCTGGATCTAAAGGAACCCTGAGCTCTGCCCCTAGCACGCCTAGACCTACCCCTAGACTGGGAATCATAAGAAGGGTATGTCCACTTGCTTGGCCAGTTTCTGCTAAACTTTGGTGGTTGAACCTGTAAAAAATCTTTAACAGTGTGCATAGATTTAGCTTTGTCCTCCATTTTCTTTAAAACTGCTTCAACAGGCGAACCAAACAACACATCAGATTGTAAAGGGGCATCCAAGATCCTTGACTTAACATGTTCAGCTAAATTCTGATCCCATAACCAGGCGTGCCTGAAGGACAGTACCAGTGGCAGCCACCCTGGAAGAGGCCTGTACAGCATCAAAACCACATTGTAAGGAATGCTTACCCACCTGTTCAGACACATGTACCAGATCTTGTAACTCCTTACATTCAATACCTTCTGCCAGAGCATCTACCTTAGACTTTAACTGTGAAAGGAGATAGATTTGATATCTCAGCATGTGGAATTGACAATTTAAAGCCCTCATGGCTAAAGTTGAGGAAGTATACACTTTCTTACCCCATCTGTCTAAAGCTCTTGCCTCTTTGTCCTGAGGAACTGGATTTTTAGCCACAGAAGCCTTAACCCCTTTAGGCCCCTGAGTAACTGTCTCTGGATCTGCCCTAGGGCTTTTAAAAGATACTTGTGAGCTTCAGGCACCCTATAGTATCTGTCGGTTTAACAGGAGCAGGAGGTAAAGAATCAGGGTTAAGGAAGCCTCTGCAAAAACATCTTCCACCACAGAAAGAACAGGGGTATAGCTAAAGGCCTATGCTGAGGTAAAACAAAAATTCCCTTAGTCTTTTCCTGGAATCAGAGAAATCCTGACCTTCCCATTTAAAATGTTCCCTCATGGCATGGAGAGTCTCTGAGAATGAGAAATCCTCAGGAGGAGAAGCAGAAGGGGTGGAGTCATCCACATCAGAATCAGAATAATGAGAAAACTCCTGTAAATCCTCAGCCGAAGACTCAGAAATATCAGAATCCTGTTCAAAATTCCCAAATTCAGGATCCACCCTAGGCCTTTTGTCAGGAGGGGGCATAGAACCCCTAATCAGAGTAATTAAATCTTCAGCCATCTTAAGCATATGTCTCTTGGGCACAGGGCCTGAAGTACTAGGAGCACCTGCTACAGCTGAACCTGGCCTACTCTTGGAAGAAGCCTTTGTAACAGTAGGGGAAGGCCTAACCACCTTAGGCAGAGAGGGGAGAACAGCTACCTGAGAAGCCCCTTCAGCCTGGCCTACCTCCTGTGAAGACACATCCTGTAACAACAAAGTGTCCCCCTGGGACTCTAGGGAAACTTCTGTTTGGGCCTCTGGCACAACCGTGCCCTCTAAAGAACCGACGTCCGGGTCGGCTGGTGCCTCAACCTAGGCCTAGGTGTTTTGTCCTTGCGCTTCTTGAGGTGCGGGCGTCGGAGCATCCGACGGCATTTTGTAATTGCACCGCTTCAAGACTAACCTAAGCAGTCTAATCTCCTCTTTATGTGCGTTTGTTAAATCTAGCGCAAGAGGAACACCCAACAACGTCGTGCTCAGGCCCTAAACACGGTATACACAAGCTGTGGTAGTCCCTATGTGGTATCTGTTTCCCAAGAAATACAGTTATTTACTTTTTCTGACATCGGTAAAATACTGAGGCAAGAAAAACCAAAATATTCCCCAACGGGTACTTAGCCAACTTGATTCGGTCTGAAACTCCGGTTTGGGAAAATCTCAGGGCGCCAACCTGCACTCGCAAATTTGCTTCTGCATCGGACCAGCGGCAAAAAGACTGAGGATATGGCGTCGGTCATGCGCATTTATACCCTGACGTCCTGGCGTCAGTTTAATGCGCCATGACCGGCGTCAGCCATATACTTTGGTATTCGGGCCGACCGAGGACAGCGCTATACCCAAGTGTAAGGACTGCAGCAATGTGAGATGAAGAACATCTACCTTTGGCATGAAAGAAGGGTTGGTTCTTAAAGATACTCTGTCCTGATGGAAAATGAGGAAAGGTTCCACTGCCATAAGTGCCTGCAATTCTGAGACCCTGCGTGCTGAGGTGATTGCCAGTAGTAGAGCTGTTTTCCGTGATAAATGTTGTAGATCCGCTGTAAAGGCAGGTTTGAAAGGAGGTAGTGTTAGTTTTTCTAGGACAAAATTTAGATCCCAAGCTGGAGTTGGTGGTTTTCTGGGGGGTCTTATGTTCTTTGCCCCTCTAAGAAACTGCCTTAGTAAAGGGTGAGAGTAAATGGATGGATTCGTATCATAATGAGCGGAAATTGCTGAAGCATGGATCTTTATAGATGAAAAAGAAAGTCCCTTGTGTAGCATCTCAGATAAATATTGGAGTATTTGTGGAATGCTTGGGATGTCTGGATCTAGACCTTTGGCCTGGTTCCATGCATAAAAACGTTTCCATTTGTCTGAATAAGTTTTTCTGGTGCTGGGCCTCCTGGCCTCCAGAATGACATTCAGGACATCCTTTGAGAGGAGAGTAGAATGGTAGGTTAAGGTATCTTCCATGCAGCTAGGTTTAAGGTTCTGAGCTGGCTGTGAAGTATCTGAGAGTTTTGTTGAGTCAACAGTTTGGGGAGTTGAGGTAAGATCCATGGAGGGCTGTGAGTCAGGCTTCGTAATAGTGGGTACCAGTGCTGGCGTGGCCAGTCCGGAGCAATGAGGATCATCTGTGGTCTCTCTGATCTGACTTTCAGTAGTACCTTTGTCAGTAGAGGCAGAGGAGGGAATGCGTAGACTGACAATGCTGCCCAGCTGAATGAAAGGGCGTCCACTTTCCAGGCCAGGGGATGATAAGTCCTTGTGCAAAACTTTTGTAGCTGGTAATTGCTGGTTGAGGCAAACAGATCTATGTCTGGTGGACCCCATGTTTGAGTTATCATTGCAAATACTTGTGGGTGTAGTCTCCATTCGTGAGGATCTGTAAACTTTCTGCTTAATTCGTCTGCCAATGAATTCTCCTTTCCTGGCAGGAATTGTGCTTGCAACTGTACTTGGTAAGTTAATGCTGTGTTCCACAAAGCCATTGCCTGCCTGCATAATGGGTAGGAGTGAGTTCCTCCTTGTTTATGTACCACATTACTGTGGTGTTGTCTGTCCTTATTAGAAGTTGTCCTGGATGCAAAAAGTCCTTGAAGGCTGTTAGTGCATTTTGCATGGCTAGCATCTCTTTTTGATTGATGTGCAGATGCCTTTGGTTTGCAGACCATTTGCCCTGTATGCATTGTCCGGCCATATGTGCACCCCAGGCGTAGTCTGATGAATCTGTTGTCAAGGTTTGCTTTGCTGGAGGTAGTACAAAAATGAGACCCTTGTTTGCTTGGCATGCTTGAGCCCACCATAGAAACTCTTTTTGAAGGCAGGGAATGAGAGGTATAATTGTTTCTAGGCTGTGCCTGTGCTGGGACCATACACTTTTCAGGTACCATTGTAGCTTTCTCATATGCAGCTTTGCATATGCAATTAGTTGAATGCAGGATGCCATGTACCCCAATGCCTGCAGGAATTTCCTTGCAGTGAGCCGGGTAAAAGTTGCCATCTTTTGAAGTATTGAGCCAGATGGGTTTGCTTGTCTGGCGTGAGGTAAGCCATCTGGGTAGTTGTATTTAAGCTGGCACCCAGGAAAATTATTTCTTGTGAGGGTATTAGTTTTGACTTATTTTTGTTTATTGTGTACCCTAGGCAACTTAGCAGTTTTATTACAAAATCCAAATGCTGCAGTAGGATGTTTTTGCTGTCCGCTTGGATCAGGCAGTCGTCTAGATAAGGATAAATTTGAATCCCTTGTTGTCTGCAGTAAGCAATTACTGATGCCAGGCATTTTGTGAATACTCTGGGCGCAGTAGATAAGCCAAAGGGCAATGCAGAGAATTGATAATGCGCTGTACCTGCTAAAAATCTGAGGTATCTTCTGCAATCTTGTCTGATAGGGACATGCAGGTATGCCTCTTGGAGGTCCAACGTTACCAGCCAAGACTCCTTGCCCAGCATGGAAAGAAGCTGCTGTAAAGTGAGCATTTTGAATTTGGGTATCTCCAGATAAGTGTTTAGAATTGAAAGGTCTAAGATGGGTCTCCAAGCTTTGTCCTTTCTTGGTACAAGAAACAGTCTTGAGTAAAAACCTTGACCTTGTTCTTTGATAGGTACCTTCTGAATTGCTCTTAAGTCCATGAGGGCTGTAACTTGTCTTTGAGCCTCTGCCCATTGTTTTTTTGGCAGATTTGGCATGCCTCTCATCTGTGGTAAAGTGTGTAGGTGAAATCTGTAGCCTAGGGTAATAATATCCAAAACCCATTTGTCCTTTGTTATGATGTGCCAGTTTTGTGCGAAAAGAGCCAGTTTTCCTCTTAAAGGTGCTGCCTAGGCAATCATGCTTGGCAGGCGAAGAGGAAAGTCATTGTGTTTGCTTCCTGAAGGGTTGAGATCTGTCATCTCCCCCTCTTTGAGATGATGCTTGTCATTGTCTAGGTCTAAAGGAGCCTTGTGTCTGGCCTCTGCCTCTAGGGCGTCTGTACCTGCCCCTTTGGGGTCTGTCTGTAGCAGGAAAGGACCAGTTCTTAGATGGCCAGTTTCTGCTGAAGATTGGAGGCTGTACCTGCAAAAAATCTTTAACTGTTTGCATTGATTTTGCTTTTTCTTCCATTTTCTTTAAAACCTCCTCTGCCTTGACACCAAATAACACATCCCTTTGCAGTGGAGCATCCAGTAGCTTTGTTTCGACATGTTCTGGTAAAGTTTGCTCTTTTAACCAAGCATACCTACGTATAACAGATCCTGTAACAGCTGCTCTACATGAGGTCTCCAAAGAATCAAAACCACATTGCAGGGTATGCTTTCCCACCTGCTCTGCTGCATGCAACAAATCTTGTATCTCTTTGAAATTTGGCTGTTCTGTTTGAGGGCTCATTTTCTATTTTAATTGAGTAAGCAGGTACTGCTGGTATTGAGTCATGTGGAATTGGCAGTTTAATGCCCTCATGGCTAAAGTGGCAGACGTGTAAACTTTTTTCCCCCATCTCTCTAATGCTCTGGAATCTCTTTCAGCAGGAAGAGGATTTTTAGCTGTAGAGGCCTTAACCCCCTTGGGACCCTGGGAAATGGTTTCTGGGTCTGCTGGAGGGCTTTTATACAAAAACTTATGAGAGTCAGGAACTCTGTAATATCTGTCAGGCTTGACTGGAGCTGGTGGTATGGAATCTGGGTTTAGACTAGATTCATTATAAACATCATCCAGAATGTCTAAGACTGGTGGAATAGCTAGGGGTCTATGTTGAGGAAGAAAAAGAAACTCTCGGAGTCTTTTCTTGGAATCAGAATAATCCTGGCCTTCCCAGTGGAAATGCTCTCTCATGGTGTGCAGGGTTTCTCCAAAAGAAAAATCTTCAGGAGGAGAAAAGTACAGTTTTGTACCTACCATAAATGTAGATGTTCGAGGATCCACATTGCTGCAGTCCTAACTATTGGGTAGTCCGCTGTCCAGTCGGCCCGAATACCAGAGTATATGGCTGACGTCGGTCAGGCGCGTTAGACTGGCGTCAGTGCGTCAGGGTACTAATCGCATGACCGACGTCATATCCTCAGTCTTTTCTTGCCCCAGATGTCAGAAGACCCTAAAAAGACAAGGCCCAATATACCTGCACCAGAAATATGTACAATATATACAAAAATATATACAAAAATATCAGCATATAACCTCACCTACACAACCACCCCTAAACACAGAGGGAAAGGAGGGAGGGTAAATTGGACTGCAGCAATGTGGTTCCTCGAACATCTACATTTATGGTAGGTACAAAACTGTACTATGTTCTTCATTCCACATTGCTGCAGTCCTAACTATTGGGTAGAATCCCAAAGCAGAGGTAAGGGAGGCTGGCAAATCATAAAGAAGCAGGAGCTGACAACATGCCTTGCAAAATAGCTGTGGCAAACCAGCCCTAGACTTAGAGTAGAGAGGAAGGTGATAATGCTTAGAGAAAGTATGCACTGAACTCCAAGTAGCTGCCTCCAAAATATCCTTAGTTGCCACCCCTTAGAAATGCTGTTGAAGTGGCAGTAGCCCTAGTGGAATGAGGCCTAATCCCAGCTGGAATCTCCTTGCCATGATGGGAATAACAAAATGCAATGCAAAACCCAATCCACCTAGAAATAGTTTGTTTTGACACAGGCTTGCCCTGCGAACTCAAAGCAAAAGAAACAAACAACTGCTGAGACTGCCTAAAATCCTTAGTCCTGCTTAAATAATAACGCAATTGCCTATGTACATCTAAAGTGTGCAAAATCTTTTCCCCTTTATTTTGGGGTCTGCATAAAAGTAGGCAAATGAATAGTTTGGTTTAAAGCCACACTAGAAACCACCTTAGGCATAAAGGAAGGATTAATGCGTAATGATACCCTATCCTTATGGAAAATCAAAAGGGCTCTACTGCCATAAGGGCCTGCAACTCAGACACCCTTCTTGCAGAAGCAATAGCCAACAAAAAGCAGTCTTCCATGACAAGTATTTCAATTCAGCAGTAGCCATGAGGCTCAAAGGTTGTAGAGTAAGTTTTTCCAACACAAAATTGAGATCCCAAGCAGGAGTAGGAGCTCTCACGTGGGGTCTTATATTCTTTGCCCCTCTAAGAAACTGCTTGAACAAAGGATGCGAAAACAATGGTGGGTCACAATCATAGTGAGCTGAAATTGCTGCAGCATGAATCTTAATGGAAGAGAAGGACAAACCTTTGTCCAATAACTCAGTAAGATATTGAAGAGCCACATTCAAATTAGGCTCAGAAATCTCCAAATTCTTTGCTGTACTCCAAATTAAAAACCTCTTCCATTTTTCTGCGTACACTTTCCTTGTACTAGGTCTTCTAGCTTCCATAATCACATTTAAAACTTGTTGAGGAAGTTGAGACCTGCTGTGTTTCAACACAGAATATGCCAGGCTGTTAGATGAAGTGAGTGAAGCTTGACATTGAGCAGATGACCGTCCTTCTGAGATAACAGATGTGGAATCAAAGGTAAAGGCCATGGAGGCTTCCTTACCAGACTCCTTAGCAGTGGGTACCAGTGTTGCTGAGGCCAATCTGGAGCTATTAAAATCATCCTTGGCTTGTCTTGTCTGACCTTTAAGAGCACCTTTGGAAGAAGAGGCAGAGGTGGAAAGGCATACACATGAAGATTTTTCCAACTGAAAGACAGAGCATCCACTTTCCAAGCTGTGTGATGAAACCCCTTTGTGCAAAACTTTGGCAGCTGGTGGTTTAGTGGAGAAGCGAACAGATCTATGTCTGGAGTTCCCCATGACACTGTCAATTTCTGAAATACATGAAGATCCAGTTTCCACTCGTGGGGATCCATGATTTGTCTGCTTAACACATCTGCTAAGGAGTTCTGTGCTCGGCAGAAACCTTGCCTGAAGAGTTAGTTGCAAGCTGAGCGCAGTCTCCCATAAAATCATTGCTTGCCTGCATAGAGGATAAGAATGTGTTCCCCTTGTTTGTTGATGTACCACATGACAGTTGTGTTGTCTGTTAGAATCAACACCTGCCCTGGAAGAAGTAACTCCTTGAAAGCCATTAATGCAAACTGGACTGCTAACATCTCCTTCATGTTGATATGTAGATGCTGTAGTCTGGCAGGCCACTTGTCTTGTATCCACTTTCCATTTAGATGAGCTCCCCAAGCAATGTCCGAGGCATCTGTCGTTAAAATCTGACTCGCCTCTGGCGGGTCACAGAGAGTCCCTTGTTTAGGTGACATTCCTGAGCCCACCACAAAAATTCTTTTGAAGGCAAGGTATTATTTGAATGACAGTGTCCAAATCCTGGCAGTGCTGTGTCCATACATTTTGAGATACCATTGCAGCTTCCTCATATGCAGTTTGGCATTGGGAAGCACCAGAATACAAGATGCCATGAACCCTAATGCTTGAAGGACTGTCCTTGCAGTCAGCACGGACTGATGAGATAGTTGATGGAAGTAAAGGGATAGACTCTTTTGTTTGTCCGGGGTTAAAAAGGCCATCTGGGCTGCTGTATTCAGTCTCACACCCAGAAAGCACATGTCTTGAGAGGGTACTAGACTGGACTTTATTTCGTTCACAGAATACCCTAGGCATCTTAGCACTGCTATAACATATTCCAGATGCTGTAGAAGGTCTTCCTTTTCTTGAGCCAGAATCAGGCAGTCGTCCAAGTAAGGATAGATTTGAATTCCTTTTAGCCTGAAGTAAGCTATCACTGGAGCCAGAACCTTTGTGAATACTCTGGGCGCAGTAGATAAGCCAAAGGGCAATGCAGAGAACTGATAATGAGAATTTCCAGCTCGAAACGCAGATACTTCCTGCAACTTAGTCTTATAGGCACATGAAGGTAAGCTTCCTTGAGATCTAAAGTTACCATCCAGTGATCTTTGCCCAGCAGAGGTAAAAGCTGTTGTAACGTCAACATCTTGAACTTTGGAATGTCCAGATAAGTGTTGAGGATAGATAAATCCAAAATTGGTCTCCACGTGTTCCCCTTCTTTGGTACTAGGAACAGGCGAGAATAAAATCCTAGGCCCCTTTCTGATACAGGGACTGGCTGAATGGCCCCTATTTGGAGTAACAGAGAAATTTGCTTGTGAGCCTCTTTCCTTTGTGGAGGAGGAACGTCTGGCATGCCTTTGAAAGGGGCAATGTATGGAAATAAAACCTGTAACCGTGGTGAATGATATCCAACACCCATCTGTCTTGAGTGATTAAATCCCAATTTTCTTTGAAAAGAGACAGTCTTCCTCCCAAAGGAGCTGCCAGACGAGAATCTACTGGCAGCTGAAAAGGCAGGTCATTGGGTCTGTTTACGAAAGGACTGACCCCTGCCCTCACCAGAAGTCTGAGCAGGTGAACTCCTGTTCTAGGCCTAAAAGAACCTTGAGCTCTGCCCCTACCACGTCTAGACCTACCCCTAGACTGGGAATCATAAGCAGGATATGTCCATCCCTTAGTAGGCCAATTTCTACTAAACTTCGGTGGCTGCACCTGCAAAAATCTTTAACAGTTTGCATAGACTTAGCTTTGTCCTCCATTTTCTTTAAAACTGCTTCCACAGGCGAACCAAACAACACATCAGACTGTAAAGGAGCATCCAAAATCCTTGTCTTAACATGCTCAGCTAAATTCTGATCCTCAACCAGGCATGCCTGCGAAGAACAGAACTAGTGGCAGCCACCCTCGAGGAGGCCTGTACAGCATCAAAACCACATTGCAAAGAATGCTTACCCACTTGTTCAGACACATGAACTAAATCTAGCAACTCTTTACACTCAATACCTTCCGCCAAAGCATCCACCTTAGATTTCAGTTGTGAAAGGAGATAATTTTGATATTTTAGCATGTGAAACTGACAATTCAACGCCCTCATGGCTAAAGTGGAAGAAGTATACACTTTCTTTCCCCATCTATCCAAAGCCCTTGCCTCTTTATCAGTGGGAACAGGGTTTTTAACCACAGAGGCTTTAACACCTTTAGGTCCCTGAGAAACAGTTTCGGGTCTGCCCTAGGACTCTTAAAAAGATACTTATGAGCTTCAGGCACCCTATAGTACCTATCAGGTTTAACAGGAGCAGGAGGCAAAGAATCAGGGTTCAGGGAAGCCTCTGCAAAAACATCTTCCACCACATTCAACACAGGAGGTATAGCTAAGGGCCTATGCTGGGGTAAAACAAGCATTCCCTAAGCCTTTTCCTGGAATCAGAGTAATCCTGGCCTTCCCATTTAAAGTGCTCCCTCATGGAATGCAGAGTCTCTGAAAATGAGAAATCCTCAGGAGGAGAGGCTGTAGGAGTGGAATCATCCACATCAGAATCAGAATAAGGAGGATACTCCTGCAAATCTTCCCATAGAAGTCTCAGAAGCCTCTGAACACTGTTCAAAACTATCAAACTCAGGTTCCACCCTAGGCCTCTTATCAGGAGGGGCATAGAACCTCTAATCATAGTAATCAAATCTTCTGCCATTTTAAGCATATGTTTCTTAGGCACAGAACCTGAAGTGCTAGGAGAAGCCCCCACTGAAGCTAAACTTGGCCTACCTCTCAAAGAAGTTTTGGAAACAGAAGGAGAGGCTCTAACTCCCTTGGGAAGAGAGGGAAGAACAGTTACCTGAGAAGCCCCTCAGCCTGGCCTACCTCCTGAGAAGGCACATCCTGTAACAGTAAAGTCTCTGCCTGAGACTCCAAAGAAACTCCTGGCAAAACCTCTGGCTCCACTGAGCCTTCTAAAGAACCGACGTCCGGGACTGCGGTTCATCAACCCTAGGCTTCGCTGTTTTGTCCTTGCGCTTCTTGGGGAAGGGCGTCGGAGCATCCGGCGGCATTTTATAATTACAACGCTTCCCAAACACTAACCTGGCACAGTCTAACCTTCTCTTAATAGTGCGTTTGTTAAACCTAGCACAAGAGCGGCATCCAACAACGTCGTGCTCAGGCCTAAACAAGGTATACACAAGGTATGGTAATCCCTATGAGGTATCTGTTTCCCACAAGAAATACAGTTATTCACTTTTTCTGACATCCGGTTAAATACTGAGGCAAGAAAAAACCAAAATGTTCTAGCGGGTACTTAGCCAACTCTGATTCGGTCTGAAACTCCGACTTCAGAAAATTTCAGAACGCCAACCTGCACTCGCAAAACTGCTTCTGCATCGGACCATGCGGCAAAAAAGACTGAGGATATGACGTCGGTCATGCGCATTAGTACCCTGACGTACTGACGTCAGTCTAATGCGCCCTGACCGACGTCAGCCATATACTCTGGTATTCGGGCCGACTGGACAGCGGACTACCCAATAGTTAGGACTGCAGCAATGTGAAATGAAGAACATCAGAGGGGATAGAGTCTTCTGTATCATAGTCTTCATAAGAAGGGAAGGGGTAATCCTGTTCCTCTGAGTCTGCTGAGGAAATGGATTCCTGATCAGATGGAGGGTAATCTTCCTCCAGTCTAGGCCTTTTGTCAGGAGGCGGTTGTGAACCCCTTATAAGGGTGATCAGGTCCTCCGCCATTTTAAGCATCTGTTTTTTAGGCATAGGGGCCTGTGTGGTAGTCTGTGGACTCGGTTTTTTAACTTTTGTCATCACTTTAAGTTTAGCGTAAGATTTAACCGAGAGGGTCGTCGGTTTGTATACACCTTCAGAAGCCGAAGGCCTGTCCCTAGTATCCGGGTCGCCAGCCGTGGCGTCCGCGTGTTGAGAAGGATCGGGCTCCAGAGGCCCGGTGTTCTCTGTCTGCGAGGTAGTCAAATATTCTGAATCTGCGGTAGTCAGGGGCTGCGTAGGCGCCTCACCAAGTACCGGGGATCCGGAGGCAGGCCTAACTGAGACCTCGGTTTCTTGTCTAGGCCTAGGCTGCCTGTCTTTGTCCTTGCGTTTTTTGTACAAAGCTGATGTCGGATGCTCCAATGACATAATATAATTGAATCTTCTACCAAAATAATGTCGGGCGGTATCAGCCCGACGCTTGATAGTGAGTTTATTGAACCTAGCGCAAAACCGACAACCAGAGACGTCGTGGTCTGGGCCTAGGCAAGGAATACAATAGGAATGGAAATCCTTATGAGGTATTTGCTTCCCACAAGTAATACAATTATTAACTTTGTCTGACATCGGTCTGAGGCAAGAAAAGTTTCCCCAACGGGGTACTTAGCTTTAAAGAAGACTTCGGCTGAAATTCTGTTCAGAAATCTCAGGAGGTGGCCGACCGGCACTTGCGAACTGCTTCTGCTTCGGGCACCGCGCGGCAAGAAAGACTGAAGAAAATGGCGTCAGCTGCCTCTTTTATATCCCTGCCGCACTGACGTCAGGGAAGAAGCGACGACAACCGACGCCAGACCAAGGCTTTGGAATTCAGGCCGACTGTGGGACCGCCTGACGGCAGGATAACCCAAGTGTGATGACTGCAGCAGCATAGTATGATGAACATCTGTTTTGTTGCAGACCTTTTTCAGTTAAGCTAGACCACAAAGGCAAAAGATAACACATTACATGGACAGCTTACTGTAACAAATTCATCCAGGGTAATTAAGGAAGGAAAAGACATGCAGACAGAAGAAAAAATGCTGATAGTAACAAGAGGTTAGGATTGAACCCAAGACTATGGAGCTGTGAGGTAGAAGCATTAACTATTAAGTCTTTGTGCAGCCAACAGTGCTCCACTTTTTGGACATCTAATATGCTTGTATCAAAAGTCACAATGACTGTGATCTGCCTGTCTTATTTATAAAATAACATACTGTCTTTCTTTGTTAGCCATCCATGAGGGAACCTCCTTGGTAGGTCCTACAACAGGAATCATCCTCTCCATCCATCACAATTTGATATTTTTCTGCGCCCACAGTGGTGTAGCGGTTAGCGTTGCCACCTCACAGTAAGAAGTTCTCCTGTTTGATCCTTGGCTGGGGTGCCTTCTGTGCAGAGTCTGCATGTTCTCCCTGTGGTCACGTGAGTTTCCTCTGGGTGCTCCGGTTTCCTCCCACATCCCAAAGACATGCTGTAGGTGGATTGAACACTCTAAATTGGCCCTAGGCATGAGTGCATGAGTGTGTGTGCCTTCAGTGGAAGGTTGGGCACCGGGCTGGCAACTCAACACCGTAAAACTCCAATGCCAATCATGAGCAGACAGATGATCCGCTGTGGCAACCCGTAACTGGGAAAAGCCGAAAGGAGAAGAAAAAGAAGACTCCATTCTTGAGGACAGGATTGTCCCATATCTGTGTATACTGTGATATTATGCACTGATATATACATTACACCTTGCCCTTAAGCTCTGCAGTTCATCTCTCAGCCAGTAAGCTAGCCCACCTCCTAAAAATCAAGAGCAAACATGGAGCCCAAACTACGAAAAGCATAATATACAAGTACATAACTTAGCTGGTTTACGTGGCAATTCAATAAGGCAGCCTAGATGGGAAGGGCATTGAATCCCACAAAGAGTATTTTGGAATCTATCAAGGTCAGTCCCTATAAAGTTCAGCTGATACAATAAGAACATATCCATTTTATCTAGTGTTAGAGAATTAGTCATGGAGGATCTCACAGCTGAGTCGAACCTCATGCATTAAATTCACCAGTATGGAAAGTGCTGGAGGAAAGTAAAAAAAAAAAAAAATTATACCAGGAATTATAAGGCCAAGTCCTGAAGCACACACCTACAGACAAATGCTTAATGTGTACAGATGCTGTCAAAACAATAATGTTTGATGAAGGTAGGAGAAGATCATGCAGTTGTGGAATGGATGTCTCTAGACACTTTCTTCAAAGAGGTACTTGAAGCTGTCACGACATCTAGTGGAATTGTCTTTGACTACAAATGGAAATCTGCTTGGAAAACATTCACTTGACTGCCAGGCCTTCACCTCCCTTCTTTTCTCTTCCTGTGGCAAAGGAGATGAGCAACCACACAATCATGCTAAACTCATGCACCTGCTTCCTGTGGCAACGGAGATGAGCAACCACACAATCATGCTAAACTCATGCACCTGCTTCCCGTAAAACCTAAGCTAAAAGTATAAAGCCAAGGTGTAACAGACTCATTCCTTTGCTTTCTGTCCTTGTAATTAAGGAGGCATAAGTGAATGGTTTCAGGGACAGTCTGTAAATCAATTTTGGGAAGAAATGTGGGTTAATCCAAAGGGCAATTATTGCTTGGGAAATACCAGATATGCTTCTCTACAAGTAATGGCTTTCAGCTCAAAGGTCCCTTAAACAGTGGTGATGGTCAAAAGGGAAAACATCTTACAAGATATCAACTTCTATGCAGTGGCGGCTGGTGACTTCAAATCAAAGTGGGGCTGCAGGAGACAGCTGAATGGGTGGGATCAATGGGAAGGGGTGCAGCCAACTAGAAAGGGGAGGAGCTATGCTCAAAACCACAAAAACTAAGTAAATACACTGCCCTGGGTGCCAAACCGTCATTATGAGAGTCCAATCAAGACAAAATGAAGTGCAGAAGAATAAAAATATTGCAATGCATTGGCTGCATGACAGCTTACTTAATATCTAGACGGAAACAAAAAGGTTGTGAGGCATGAAAAAATAAATTACTTTTTAAATACATTAATGGAATGCCAGTCAAAATCAAGTATAAGAAAAACAAGCAGCACTCAACTCAAACCACTTCTTGCACTGCAGTTCTAATTATAATTTATATTCAGCTTTATTAAAGTACCAAGTAACATGCTGAAGGTAGAAATCTCTGATGCCCCCACTTGTAAAAATGTTTCTTATCCAAATAAAGACCTGCTGCCTGACAACTATCTACTTGTTTCATGGGGAAAACATGATCAAAGTTAAAAATGAAAAGCAAACAAGAAATAAGCTCAAGATACATTGCTTAAAAGGATTACTGTACAGGTTATGGACCACACGACTGGCATTCTGTTTAGTTTACGGGTAAAGCCTGCAGAGATGACTGGAAGTTTTCAAGTGTAATGAGCTTCTTAAAATAATGTAATCCTGTCCTTTATTACAAATGCTATCATATGCATTTCAATATCCGAGGCCTTTATTATCTAGTTAAGTATTCTCTACATGGCAACAACAGAAAGGCTTTCAATGTTGGCAATTCTTTAACAGTATGCTTATTAAAGCTTACTTGCATCTTACGATCTTAGCCAAGCTTACCTGATGATGGTCATTAAAGTATTGCTACTTAAACACAGAGCAACAGGCACTTTGAGTAATAAGCATAAATCAACAGTACACAAAATATGACAGAAGCCAGACCACTCTGCAAAAATCAAGGACAGATGAAAAGCTAATCTAGTACTTGCGTCTACCTTGGATGGGGGGGGGGGGAATACTCTGCACATTTACACTGCATAACTACCCCTTGCCTTGCTTCGACACATCCAGAGTCACTACATGGGGGAGTGGGGTGTAACAAGTATCTCATAATTTGAAATGTATCTGGCTGACTGTGATGGCCCTGACATTTGTCATAACTCTCAACCTCAGAGCAAGAAATCTGGACAAAGCCATACAAAGAAGTGAGACAAAGGCCCAAAAATAAGGACAATTTTTAAAATATTGCTCTTATAAACTTAGAAAGATAATAGAATAGGTCTTGCATTAGTATGAATTTTCTGAATGGTATGAAATCTGAAACTCAAATGTCTGTCATTATTTTCTAACTTCAGTCTTTAATGATTTTTCACTAATCTGCTAAAAAAAAACACAATTTTATGAAAAATGAACCAAAAATGTGATGTAAAAATATAAAATAGCCACACAATACAGCTGGGAACCTGTCAAAGAAGGGACACTTTAATATTAGTACTGTTAACTTGAGTAGCTGACAAAATAAAAGAATCTACATGCATTTCTGAAATAAAAGTAATCTATAACTCTGATTATTACAGTTATTTATTAATTGTAAACCCTCCATGTTTTCTTCCAAAATTGCTATTTTGCGGAGGGATTATTAGGGGAAGAGCAACATTTTGAGCCAAAATCAGGGACAGTTGAGAGGTTTGGCTATGCCTAATACTATAAAGCAATTTATTTGCATGTACCTCTCAACCTGTTAATGCAATAAATCTGGACAAGGCCAAATATATTGGGGGAACATATAAACAGTACTAAAAATTGCTCTTGTATAAACTGAGACAGTTGATAGAACAACAGGTCTTACTTTAGCATGCATTTTTCTGAAGGTTATGAAGTCTGAAACTCAGTGTGTCATTATTTAGTGACTTAATTCCTAAATGATTTTGCCAGAAAACCACAAATTTTATGAGGAACAAACCAAAAATAAGAAGCAAAAATCTATTCATTCTTTGAAAATCTGGACAGTTGGGAGGTATAGTTCAGCTGGGGCTGTCTTTAAGTTTGCCTCCCTTCCCCCTCACAAAATCATGGAGCCTCCCCCTGCAGCCATTCCAATGATCCATTACTTGGCTATTTCACTCCATTTACCATAAACACTAATGTGCATACTGACTTACTTCTATGATGATTTGGACTTCATTTGAAAGTTTTATTTTGCATTTTAAAGCACAAACACTAAGACATCTGCTAAACAAACTTAGCATTAAAACTTCTCTGCCCTTGAAATTCACATTCATTGAAACAGCATTGAAACCCACATTCAAAGAAAATATATTTTACCAGTGGCAGATAAAGATTAATTCTGGGCTGTTTTCAAATCATAGGCCCCTTGCATATGAAACATACATGTGCTCTTTGATACACCTTCCTATTGTTTTGAACATTTTTCCAGTAAACAATGAAACAAAATGCATGCACCAATAATGACAAAACGGCCCAGTTCAGAACATTTCCATCATAAGTCTACTCAAACTTCTACAGTCCACCATTATCAGTAAATATGCACAATTCTACAGTCCACCATTATCAGTAAATATGCACAATCTCTGAAGAAGTAAAAAAGTCATCTAAATAATTCCACATTAAATAAATCTGTAACTAATGAAGAGGTTGCTGCTAGCAAACACCTTTATATTTCATGGTTTCATTGAAAAATAAAGCGTCTGATGCCCTTGAGGAATAAATTGCCTATATTACATTAAAAATGATAAGCTAGTAATATTGCAATAGGAAATGGATAGCAAACTGATATAACAGGCTCATAGTTAGTATCTTAACTTTTTCAGTACGGCAGCATTCACCCCTTGTGGGAGTAGAACCAACCACCTTCTGCATCAAAAGCAAGTACACAACATGTTGTGCTATTAACAATGCAAGCTGACTTAGCATAAGCAGAACTAAATTTCTCTTCCCCTGAAGCTCTCAGCTCCTTGTAAAATCTACTCAATACTCAACTGCATCTAAACTTCGCAGCACAAGAAAAACGGAAAAATCCAAATTTATTGAGGGGGGGGGGGGTCAAAAGGCCAAAAACCAGGGACACATTAAACATTGCTTGTATAATCTTGGAAAGTTGCTAGAATAAAATGCTGTTACCACCATACATTTTACTGCCAAGGTCCCTGTGCAAAAGAGTCAGAGCAACATACCACTATGCCAAATCAGCTGCTTTGTGAAAGAAAAATGCTGTGTTACCACCATACATTTTATGTCCCTGTGCAAAACAGTCAGAGCAACATACCACTATGCCAAATCACCTGCTTTGTGGAAGAAAAATGCTGCGTTACCACCATACATTTTACTGCCAAGGTCCCTGTGCAAAGCAGTCAGAGCAACATACCACTACACCAAATCGGCTGCTTTGTGAAAGAGAGGAAGACTGAAACTTAAATGGCTATCATTTAATGAATTCAGTTCTCACCGTAGCAGTCAACCTCTTAGCACAAAACACCTGGACAAACCCAGTAATGAGGGAATACAGCCCTCAAACATATTCAGTGAATTCAGTTCTTGCCATAGCTGTCAACCTTAGCACAAAAAAACTGGACAAAGCCAATAATGGGGTAATACAGTCCCAAAAATAAGGACAAATTTCAAATATTCATCTTAAAAAATTGCTAGAATAAAAGGTTGTGTAACTATGCATTTTCTGAAGAATATGAAGTCTGAAATTCAATGTCAATTTTACTTTAACGGAACAAAAACAATTTTCAGCAGAGGCCCAGGGAGAAATACTGCAGACACATGCCTTTTTAAAATGGCAGGACACCAGAGCAAATCCACACAAACACAGGGATGAGATGCAAACTCAACAAAGAAGGAACCCCAGCCAAGAATCAAACCAGAAAACCTATAGCTGCGAGGCAACAATGCTACCACTGCACCATCAAATATGCAAGAAATTAAACATTCAGAAACCTGAAGTCTGAAATTCAAATGCCTGTCAATTTTATTTAACATTTGTTAATCAGGAAAATCTGACTTGGAACAAAAAAAAACTATTTTCAGCAGAGGCCCAGGAAGAAATAATGCAGACATGTCTTTGTAACATGGGAGGACACAAAAGCAAACCCACACAAACACAGGGAGAAGATGCAGACACCACACAGAAGGCACCCCAGCCAAGAATCAAACCTGAGAACCTGCAGCTGTCAGGCAACAATGCTACCACTGCACCATCAAATATCAAGCATTGCAATATTTAGAAACCACAGATATTATGAGGAACAGATCAGATCACATATGAGGCAAAAATCTGCCATTTTTTTTACAAATGGTGGTGGTTAGGGAATTCAGGTCCTTAACACCTGCATACAAGGTACAGGTTTCAAGCCTGAGTATCTCTACCTACCACTATTTGCTCTCTCTAGCCACCAGTATATAGTAACTGAGGCATTTTACACACACACACACCCTGATCCAAAGCCCAGCGACCGACCGAACACACACACTGATCCAAAGCCCAGCGACCGACCGAACAGTCGTACATATAAGAATTAATAAAAGCTTGCAGATCATACCTTGTTACCTAAGGTTGAGGCTACGATTTTTGAGATATTAGCATTAATGTACAAATTTTGCTAATATTCATAACACCAGGAGCCAAGTTGAATAGCTTAGGCTTTTTCCATATTGCACACCTCCCTCCTATGCCATTTTTACTATAGTCATGTACATGCATATTCTTGCTGCAAAGCCCATTAATGCAATATTATTAAAATCATATATTCCTCACACTAATTATTTGATTGTGCAGATGTATTATATCATGTCAGCTAGCAGATAACATCCTGTTCCCTAGAGATAGAGTTGTCGTTATTGAGATGCTATCATTAATATGGAAATATTGTTAACATTCATAACAATAGGTTCAAACAAGATGTACAGCTGTTGATATGAGAAACATTACCCAACACTATTTTATCTCATATTTTACTGCTGCTCCATGTACACATGGGTAGGAACCTATACTCTTGTTATCAAGACCATTAATGCCTTTCTAACAAAATCTATAAAAAGAGATACATTATACTATCCATAGCCCTGCATCAGTCATCCCTAAATCATGGAATCATGCCTTCTGCTGTTTTTTTTTTTTTTTGCAGAAATGTACTAAATCCATCCAGTTTTCAGCTGATACACTGATCCTTGATGGAAATGTTATCATTATTATGCTACCAAAGTTGGTATTCATAAATGGGGACAAAAATAATTGGAGGATGTATGCATATTAGCCACTTAATTTCATTATGTCTTCCTCCTTGGGGAATAGAAGTGCTAGACAAACTGATGCTACTTCAGAGATATAGGTTCTGATTCCTACTCTACACTGAACCTTTTGGATTAATTAAAGGGACAATGTAACAATGAGTATTCATATGTGGTATGTATAGTAATAGAAATATTGATAATATTGACATAGCAGATTTCGTCCAATGGTTTAACAGTATATGTTGGCTTTGCTTATATATTATATTTAGTTTTACACGTGCACAAGTGGGAACTCAAAAATTCTTACATTATTGCAGTCCAAAGTTTTTAGAGTAATTAATGGGGAAATATAACAAAAAGTGTTCATGTGTGATATGAACATGAATCCTAACACTGGTAAGATAGATTTTTATCCAATCACTAATGCAGTGTATTTTGATTTTGCTTAAATCATGATTATATGTACACACACACACACACACACACACACACACACACACACACACACACACACACACACACACACCTGTCTATTTATCTATCTAATCATCTACTGTAGCTATCTATCTATTTGTCTATCTCAGAGTGAAAACATAGTCTGTGAACATTATAGCAGCTTACTTTTCTACACAGCTACATATACATGTGTTACTACTTTTACTGTCATGGATAGCTACAGACAGCCAACAGTGTTCTATGTGTGTGGAAAAATATGCAACAGTAGCCATAAATGGTGCCCACAACAACCATTACAGGTGAAGTATTACCATCAACATTAACCAGCTTCCAAACAAAGCCTCAGAAATGCAGGCAATATCATAATATACAGGCTGCATCTTTCATGCAAAAATGTTACCAGCACATGTTAGGAGCACTATAATCACAAACATGAACATCTATGACACAGATGTAAAATGTGATACAGCCTAGTGGATGTGGTATAACAGAAAAAGGAACAGGCATTGGTTTCAAGCAACTACACTATCTCCTCTATAGAGGTAATAATCCAGTAATACAACAGACATGCATGACATATGAAAAAGGGCTATTCTGCCAAGTCATACCAACCCGATCAATAGATATTAAATAAAATAAAAATAAATATAGACCATCATGTTTAGTTTTCCAGTGCCATACATCAGTAATGCGTCTCATTAAGAAGCATTATTCCAGGCTTTTATTCTCATGGCTAATTGATGGCACTTAGTGCTACTATTTGCAAATGCACATTAATCTAGTAGCATGCTCCAAAATCTGCGAGTCTTGCACAGCATACCAGCTACGCTGTTGTACAGGCTGAAACCCTAAGAATAATCCAGACTTGAGTACATTTATGCAGCTCAGGCATTTGTTAGAGGATGGTGGAATAGGACTGATGTGGCTATGCCTTCATATCTATATTTGAAGGGAGAGATAAAGATAATGCCCTAAAGTGAGGGATGTGGTCTTTGCTGCCCTGGGCCTTTGTCAGAACTGGAATGATGAATTGCACCTGGACTAGGCTGATGGGTAGACCATGAAGGGGTATTGTCACTTTATGATGGGGCAAAGCCACTCCTAAAGAGAGGCCCATGCCTAACAGCTCACAATCACCTTCTGAATGATGTAGACCATAGGGGTAGTGGCTACAAGCACTGTTTTGAGTCATCCTTCATAAGTATATGTGACAATTCTTTGGATCCTCTTATGGTGTCTATGGCAAAGAGGGGTAAAACTAAACTATTGTGCTATCAGGTAGAAGAGGCATAGGGGAGACATGGTGTCACAAAAGTCTATTTAACCCATGCATCTCTATGTATTTTGAAAAAGAAAAAAAATAGAAAAGAAAAACAGTTTCTGAACACACACACTGATCCAAAGCCCAGCGACCGACCGAACACACACACTGATCCAAAGCCCAGCAACCGACCGAACACACACACTGATCCAAAGCCCAGCGACCGACCAAACACACACACTGACTGATCCAAAGCCCACCAACAAACAGCCCTTCACTCACCTACCTGACGAACAGCAAGCCCACAGACTGATCCAAGCGACCGATCCACGAAGTGACTGAACAGCCCACAATCCAAACACCTATCCGAAGCCCCTGCACTGAAACAGTCCCACGAGAGCAGCTCAGTCCTCCTCTCCTCATTGGTCCACGAGAGCAGCTCAGTCCCCCTCTCCTCCTGACTGCGGCTGAAGCAATCCAGAGCTCCTGGTACCTCACAGCAATGATTGCTGGGTACCTATGTGTCCATATCAGGACTGCTGGTAAAGGCAGTCTTTGTTTTTATGCTTCACAGATTTTTTTTTTTATTTTCTAGGTGGGAGGGCTGCAGTCCAGCAGTCCGACAGGATGAGCCGTCCCTGCTTCTATGTTACCAAATCTACAAGTCACACTGGCATGATAAAAAAAAAACTATTAGTCATGAAGTGCTGGGTCCACAGAGGGGGCACATTCTTCAAAAATGGGCAGAGATGTGGAATTCCTTTAGGAAACTACTGAACATCTAAGTCCTGGACTACTATTCTACCTTTCAAAATGTTAACATGAGCAAAATTACCTGACACATGCAGCATGGCCATGGAATAACTGACGCCTAAATTATATTGATGTCTGATGTAGATCTGTTCTACATATGTTCTACATAAAGAACCTCTTCCAACTGGAGGCATATGCTTGCTGAGAAAAAGCCTTCTTGGCAACCACATCCATTTCTGATAGCCCAGATGTGATATCTTATGGTATCAAAGTGTAAACAAAGTAATAAATGTGAAGCTGGGGATAGCATCACCACAATTGTGGGGGACATCCTTGGCCAGGACTGGTAAAGTATTACTTGGAACATAAGAGCCTGAAAGCTTACACATCTTGGTCAACATGTGGAAATATAAACTGGATTTGGTCTTTTTTCCTGCACTTTGAGATGAGGCATGGATTCAATAAGAATAAGGTAAAGCCATACAGAAATCTTTTGTATTACAGGATCTATACTCAAACTGACTTCTCCCTTGTCCTTGTTCACTCAGAAGAGGGGTATGGATCAATTCACCCAAGTGGTGAATAGACCCATATCCATAATAGCATATGTGATGACCCCCTTACTTAAACTCAGGGCAGTAAATAAGGAGCCTCAATCCTCACCAAGGTCTCCGGTAAGGCAGTGTCACTGAAAGTGGGGAACAAGGAGAACGTTACTGTCAGCTGCCTGCCAGGTGCCAGGATCTGCCACATAACACATGCACTCAGGTCACTCCACAACACAAATATGACACTGTCATTGTCCACGTTGGTGTGAATGACCTGAGACGTACCTCCCTGGACTACATGAAAAGAGACATGGAGGAGCTCTCCGATCTTGTATCCCAGGCAGGTATGACCCTAATCCTGAGTAGCATCCTGCCATCACCCAGAATGATACCACAGTACAAGGACAAAATGATTGACTTCAACAATTGGCTAAGCTTCTGGTGTCATTCTAAGGGGATCCAGTATTTGTCTGCCTGGGACGACATGATCGACAGACCATGATGCTTTGCCAGAGATGGCCTGCACCTGGATTCCAGATACTGGCTAAGGCTCTTGCCACCCCTATATTGCCTTTTTTAAGCAAACTTCAAATGACAAAGTCACCATAGTAACAGGTACAAGCAAGCAAAATCTGAGGGTAATGCTACTCAATGCTAGAAGTCTAAACCTCAAAATGCACTCACTCGAGGCACTCCTTAAAATGGAGAACATTGACATCTGTGCAGTGACAGAGACCTGGTTCAAAGCTCCAGAGAGCACCCCGGCATTACCAGGCTACAATTCATACCACACCTTTCGGCCACCTAACCCAGAACGAAGCACTAAAGGCGGAGGCGTGTCCATATTCATTAAAGATATCCACACCCCCAGGCTAGTTGCACAGCATAATGCATCCGAGATTATCCAAGTGCAACTAACTCTGGGCAAGACCGCAATCCAAATTGTAGCTTGCTACAGACCCCCCACCATGCCCCAGGATTCCCACTGCTCATTTCTTGATACACTGGAAAGTATTAGGGTACAACCCAACACCCTAATAATGGGTGATTTCAACTACCCCACCATTAACTGGGAAAACTACTCATGTACCAACTCTTTTGCTTAACGTTTTCTAGAATTCATAAATTCCAACGCCTTGGATCAACTTATTCACACCCCCACCAGGGGCAGCAATATCCTAGACCTGGTCATTACCAACATGGGAAACCGGTGTTCCACACCAGAGGTCAATTCCTCGTTGGTCAGATCCGACCACAAGCTAATCAGCCTAGACATCCACATCCCACCCCACCCCCAATTAGGGAAACCATCGTAAAAAAACTTCTCCAAAGCCAACTTCACACTTCTTAAGACAGAAGTGGCAAACTTCACGACACCCATGCAGATGGACAATAGAGGTATGACTGCTGAATCCTACACAAATGCACTTTATAAGCACTTACACAAGTGCATGGATCATGCTATCCCTAATAGAACCAAGATGTTATCCTCCAAAAAAAGGAAGCCAATTTGGTGGTCCTCTGCCACTCTACAACAGAAGAAAGAAACTGTTGCAAAAAAGAGTAAAATCCCATGACTGGAGGAACTCCCTGGTCAACCTCAGTAAGAAGCGGAGATCCCTCATAAAATCCTCCAAAGCTAGTTACGAAAACAAAATTGCCACTGACTCTAAAGACAAGCACAAAGCATTCTATAGCTATGTCAAGAATCTCAATGGGAACACTCAGATCTGCTCTGAGTTACAGCACAATGGCACTAAATATACAGAACCAACTGATATTGCCAACATCCTAGCAGATAGTTTCAGTGCTAACTTTACTCCCCCTCTCACCCCCTAGAGGGCCCATCTCTATACCGGAAGAATGCAAAGTTCCTATAATCACAGCTGCATAGGTAAAAACCACACTCTCCAAAGCCTAGAACATAGCATCCATGGGACCTGACAATATCCCAGGCTGCGTTCTACACGAACTACAGAATGAACTGGCACCCTACCTAATTACCATGTTCAATGATAGCCTCACCTCAGGCTTTGTACCCACTGAATGGTGCACCGTGACGGTTATCCCACTCCACAAAGGTGGAGCCATGAAGGACCCCGGGAACTACCGCCCCATTAGCCTGATGAGCCTGGTCTGCAAGGCCATGGAACATATCATCATGGAATTCATAAACAAAGACATTGGTAATCTCCAAACTCCGGACCCTACCCAGTTTGGATTTGTAAAAGGCAGATCATGTCTCCTAAACCTGACTGACTTCTTTGAAGCAGTCACCAAAGCCATAGATGAGGGTAAAATGGTTCACACAGCTTATCTAGATCTCGCCAAGGCTTTCAACACCATCCCCCACTCTGGAATTATAGATAAGCTCACTAAACTAGGTATAAATCCCTATGTCACAAGATGAGTTGTCAACTGGCTCATGGACAGAACCCACACTGTGAAAGTAGCGGATTCCAAATCCGACTTCAGACCAGTGACAAGTGGAGTACCACAGGGTTCAGTCCTGGGTCCTCTCCTGTTTGGTATCTACTTCTCTGAAGTGCAGGCTAAAACAGAAGGTCTTTGGCTAACAAAGTTTGCAGATGACTGCAAACTAGGAGCCATAATCGAAACTCCTAACGATGTGGACAAACTACAAAAGGGCCTCACTGAGACAGATACCTGGTGTCAAAGCCATGGCCTGAAGCTCAATGCCAAAAAGTGTATTGTCATCCCCTTTGGTAAAAACTCTGTACCCATGAACTACCACATAGCTGGCAATCTATTTAATGCTGAAAATGTGATAATAGACTTTGGTACACAGGTGGACAGTAGTCTCTCCTTTGATAATCACATCACCACAGTGGTCAGGAAATCATTCTACATGGCTCATCTCATCACAAAAGGATTCTCATCCAGAAAAAAAGAGGTCATTGTTCCCCTCTACTCATCACTCATTAGACCTATTATAGAGTACAATGCCCCTATTGGTATGTACCTCACAAGACATCTACAACAACTGGAAAGACCACAGAAATACCTCACAAAGAGGATTACTGGCCTCAAACAGATGCCCTACGCAGACCGTCTCAAAAAACTACAGCTTTACTCCATCGCATATCGCCCACTCAGGGGCGATCTCTGCCTAGCATACAAAGCTATGTCAAACCCAGAGCTGTTGGACATGCTCCACTTAAAGAAATCCCAATCCCTCCGAGCTACATGCTCTAGGGTCCTAAACCTTGTCGCCACAATAAACATAACATGCTGGAGGGAAAGATTCCTGTCCCAGAGACTTCCCATACTCTGGAACAGACTACCTATCTATGTCAAACAGAGCTCCTCATTAGCACTCTTCAAGAACAATCTTGATGATTGGATAGGAAATGGAAAATTCACCCCAGGGATCACTTCTGTGGCTCTGCTCGACAGGGGCACAGGAAAATAATTTTCTTGGGTGGCGAAAGCCAGGGTACATTTTTTTGGCTAGGCTTATATAGGCCCTAGGGCCAATAGCCTAGTACCTACCTATGAACCTATGATAGAACACACAATTTCCCCTTAGGGTACACTGAGAATGAACTATATGCTTCAGTCCAGGTCCCCAAGTGAGTCTTCACACTAACTACTGCAGAGCACTGTGTCCCAGTTCTAGTTATTTGACACACACACTCAAATATTTGATATTCACACATACAAATACTGTTCATTAAGACTGGCACAGACATACTTGCTATGTCCTCTTCCCTGAATTACACGGTAACACATGCCACCAGTCAAAATACCCCAATATTCTTCAAAAGGGGTGTTCAATTATATTATATATATATATATATATATATATATATATATATATATATATATATATATATATATATGTATATGGTAGTATTTAAATCCAAGCATTAAGGCTTTTTGGAGTGGTCCTGGTGTTATCACAATAAACATAAACAGTTTCAGGTTATTAGAAGTAGTTTCTCAATAGCCAGCCACAATAAATTGTTGTAAAATACTTAGTAAATAAAAATGGTTTAAAACATAAATACACTGAATAACTGATTTCAATAAACCACAGAGTTTCACACACAGGAATTATGAAAATAACACTGAAGGATAGGTTTCACACTAATTAAAGAAAAAAACTATTTCTAACTGTAGCTTCCTAACTGTCTAAAGATTAACTGTCCCTGTCTAATCTAAGTCTGTAAGGCAAGATGATACTCATATTCTTGTTTTGCTTGCAGAAGTATGTCCACTCTTCAGGCTGTTGTCCAGTCCTCAGTGACTGGAACTCTGAAAAACTGTGGGTGATAAATGCTGATCTGGAAAGCAACCACCGACTACTGAACAACTGATAATTTAACATTAACTGAATCAGCATATGTTTTTTATAGCAGAATCTTTTAAAAGTCACAGAAAGTTGTTATGAGAATTCTACTCATATCAGACTTTAGAAAATAAACAAAACAGCTGCTGTGGAGATTCTGCTCCTTTCATCTCTGGCATATGGAGACATCACACTAGGTCAGCTGACTGGCATAATCTACATTCAGAATTCTTTTAAAAGCAACAGGTACACTTGGTCAGCCAAAAGAACACTGATTACATAAATCAAAGTAATAATAAAAAAATGAAAACCTAATTACAAAATGAAAGCTAGTCATGCTGGCATATATAACATATGGTAATTTACAATTATTTACAAGTATTTAAAAAACTGCAGCCAGACATGCTAGCACAGATAACAATATCTGATATCCTCCTCACACCATACTTCTAGACAATCTGAATCAGGGGCACTTTCTGTACTCATAATTCTAGGAAAACAATGCAAAATGGCTTAGGGAATCTTCTAGAAAGTTCATATCACCTGAGACATGAAATGCTGAGAAAGTGATGTCTCTATCCACAGTCCCATGACAGACATGATTCACTTATCTGCACAATGTCTATGAATGTGTGTCCACCTGCTTATTCAGATAATACACAACAGACTGGTTGTATGAATTGTGGAGAAAGACCAAGACAGTAGTTCTGTTCTCAAGATCTTCAGGATTAGAAGGACTGCATTTGACCCCATCTAAGTGATACAGAGAACCCTTCCAGGAAGTCTGCTTTGAGGCATGGCAGAGCTGTGATGAGTTTCTCACCCCACCATCTCTCATTAAGACTTCAATGGGCTTGGTGGGCTTGGCTAAAAGAAAGAGAGGTCTGGATTAGTAGGAATTCCCATCAACACTAAGACTAATGACTTGGGTCAGAAAACAGGAAAGGATCCATACCAATGTGTGTCTGTGTCCACTGACACACCTTATAATGAACTGCAACATCTGCATACTGCATAGCCAGGACTGCATTTAGTACCATTAACATCACGGAAACAATTCCCAGAAGGTGAAGGAAAATCCACGCAGATCATTTTCTGCATCCTCACCCATGCCAAAGCCCAAGATCTCCTGGGTCCTTTCCACAGGCTGGAACGACAGGCACTGGAATGTGTATTTCAGCAATAAAGACAATTATTTGAGATGGAATCAAAGAGGATATCTTCAAGTTTATGGTCACCCAGGTACTGGAGCTAAGGAAGTAGTTACACTTCTAGGGAGTTCCATGATGGGGCTAAAAAGAGACAGTCAACCAGACATGGAAACATATAGAGAGACCTTCTCTTGCAAGCCTTCATCCAGCCTGACCAACACTTTTGCAACACTCTAGAAGATGAAGACATTTCAAAGGAGAGAATTTCACAATGGAAGAGGTACTTAATCAAAGCAAACTAAAGGAACCTCCTGTGGAAACCCCTCCAAAAGGTGTCCATCACATGCAGTGACATCAATCATCTGCCAGTAAAGCACAGCACCTTGAAGGGGTTATCATTTGGAACCTGATGTATTGGATGTGCTGAGGTTCATGATTGGAAACCAAAATATGGAAAACATAAGTACAACCCTTCCTTAGTGCTGTTCCAGCCCCTATGAAGAGTAGAATCCAGGCCATCTCCAATGACTTTGTAGAGACAGCTTCATCTTTTAGCATAGTTCTTTCTGGAGAAGAATATAACAGCACTAAGATGTAACCATACTGTGACCACGTCCAGAACCTACTGATCATTTGTCATGGCCTTCTCAGTAGAAGATACTTGTAGAACTACCCCCAGCATGAACAATCCCAGGCAATAGTTAGAACTGCAACTCCTGGATTTGTGATGTTGACTCTTAGGTGAATCAACAAGTACAGGAAAAAGCAAAAAACAGTTCCAGCTCCTCAGTACTTAAAAAAGGCTTCCTTTCATGGAGTCAGACAGTTCTACAGCAGGAAGTGGTAAAAGGGAATTATACGTGTCATCCAGAGTGTTCAGGGGCAAATTCCTATTAGGAAAGTAATCCACCAAGTCTTGAGATTGTGGGATGCACAGGACCTTCCCTTTAAACTGGGCATCCATGATAGAGTTTATGAGCTCCTCTTTAAGGGAAGACTACCTCAGCCAAGTCACCCTGAGTAGTCACATGCATAAGCTTTTGACCCTAGGCAAAGCATCAGCACACACAAATCTACAGTGAGCTAGACTGACATGTATTCTAGAAGCTTTAAGACAGGGATAACCTCATCTTTCTTGAGTCATAATCATGGAGGGTGAAAACCTTTACAGTTGCTAGACAACTAGAGATAAATTGAATTTGGTCAGCTGAGATGAAGAGGCAATAGCTTTTAAGCCCACAACATTACAAAAAAGCAAACTATCTCACTAGTCCTGTCTAGGAATTTAGATGTCTTGCCTCATGGCAAACTGGCTAAGTGCTGTGGTTTATATGTCCTATGCTGGGGAAAAATAGAACTCATATTAGTCAACCTAAAGATTCTTTAAGGGACTCACTTTACTCAGCCAAGGACATATACAGAATATGCACCTTTTCAGAAAATGCAGAAACAAGGTATGGGTGTTTTGAGGCTTAAAAGATGGAAATCATGATGATCAGTTCCATTAAGGGAGACGGGAATAAACCAAGCTCTCTCTCTCTCTGTTTTTCCTTCTCCTTACTTAAATGTACATTTAGGTAGGCATTTATGGGGTGAGGAACAGACGCTAAAGGACAATCTGTGGTGGCTTTCAAGAAGCCCCTTTACCTGATATCAGACCATGCCCCCAAGGGTGTAATCTCACAGCAGCAATTCAAGCTCCCTTCAAACACTTGCCTGAACCAATAGTACTGGTTCAGGAAAACTCAGTTAACCCTTCAACCCAGGCTGTTGGATGCTACTGGATCAAAGCAAGGGACCCTTGCAAGACAGATCGCATCCATAAGTATCCTTGCTAATGACTAGTTGACTAGGGATCATTCCCAGAGATGAAACTGGCGGCTGGCTAATCTAGCTAATCTGTCTAGTGCTGGGTGAATCCTAAACTCCAGAATGCACCCTGCATGGTTGTAGCAGGGAAAATGTCTTCTGAGGTGGAGGACAAGTGACAGTTTGAACACTTACAGACTGAAGCTAAGCTAAGCACCTGCAGAGACTGTAAGACCAGTGCTACTTCTAAGAATGCATGACCAAAGCCTTCATTTATGTCTCAGTCCTATGTGTGTGTGTGTGTGTGTGTGTGTGTGTGTGTGTGTGTGTGTTAAGAAAAAAGTCAATGCATTACTATGGGCATAATTTTTTACACCCGATTACTTTCAAACAACTGAAATTTCCCCAATCAGACAGTGGTAACTGACAGTGGGTAGATGGACAATTAGTTTCTGTGTGGGAAAGTAAATGACCATGCCTGTCACCTGTTCACAATTAAATAACTGTGGATATGTACTGTCTCACTTTGTGAAACAAGTTAAAAACTATTACTAAAGGCATAATCATTTTCATGTGATCACAGTAAAATGCTGAAGGTGTACTCAGTGAAAAACTGGCTATTTGTTTATATTTAATCATCAGCAGAGCAAAAATTCTGAGAGTACTGTACAACATCATAACAGTGATCACAATAACACAAATCATTTAGAATAAAGCGTACTAGTGAACACATTGAGATAAATCACAATGAGATTTCATCATGTTCTACTTCACACTGTAACTACTGTTTGTGCTATCCACGCTGTTTATACATTACTGTTACACAAAAGGAAGAAAAGGAATAAGGATACCTGCCCATAATCTGTAACAGACTGGGATGGAGATGAGTGAAAGGAGGATTTCATCCGACTGTGCTAAGGATACCTGCCCATAATCTGTAACAGTCTGGGATGGAGATGAGTGAAAGGAGGATTTCATCCGACTGTGCTAAGGATACCTGCCCATAATCTGTAACAGATTGGGATGGAGATGAGTGAAAGGAGGATTTCATCCGACTGTGCTAAGGATACCTGCCCATAATCTGTAACAGATTGGGATGGAGATGAGTGAAAGGAGGATTTCATCCGACTGTGCTAAGGATACCTGCCCATAATCTGTAACAGATTGGGATGGAGATGAGTGAAAGGAGGATTTCATCCGACTGTGCTAAGGATACCTGCCCATAATCTGTAACAGATTGGGATGGAGATGAGTGAAAGGAGGATTTCATCCGACTGTGCTAAGGATACCTGCCCATAATCTGTAACAGATTGGGATGGAGATGAGTGAAAGGAGGATTTCATCCGACTGTGCTAAGGATACCTGCCCATAATCTGTAACAGATTGGGATGGAGATGAGTGAAAGGAGGATTACATCCGACTGTGCTAAGGACACCTGCCCATAATCTGTAACAGACTGGGATGGAGATGAGTTAAAGGAGGATTTCATCCGACTGTGCTAAGGATACCTGCCCATAATCTGTAACAGATTGGGATGGAGATGAGTGAAAGGAGGATTTCATCCGACTGTGCTAAGGATACCTGCCCATAATCTGTAACAGATTGGGATGGAGATGAGTGAAAGGAGGATTTCATCCGACTGTGCTAAGGATACCTGCCCATAATCTGTAACAGATTGGGATGGAGATGAGTGAAAGGAGGATTTCATCCGACTGTGCTAAGGATACCTGCCCATAATCTGTAACAGATTGGGATGGAGATGAGTGAAAGGAGGATTTCATCCGACTGTGCTAAGGATACCTGCCCATAATCTGTAACAGATTGGGATGGAGATGAGTGAAAGGAGGATTTCATCCGACTGTGCTAAGGATACCTGCCCATAATCTGTAACAGATTGGGATGGAGATGAGTGAAAGGAGGATTTCATCCGACTGTGCTAAGGACACCTGCCCATAATCTGTAACAGATTGGGATGGAGATGAGTGAAAGGAGGATTTCATCCGACTGTCCTTGATGTCAGTGCTGGCTGACTTTTTGATGACTTCTCAGAAATTAGGCATCTGTAAAGGGGGGGATATTTAGGTATAGGTCATAGGATTCATACAGGTCCTTCCAAGGTTTAATCAGTATGAACGAAAACATTAGAATACATTTCAGAATGTCCTGAAAAGATAAGCTGCTAGTGTCTTTCTAGCGTGATGCTATGTATAACCTAACAATGACAAATAACTTAATTACATTTGCTTTAAGCAGAAAGGAAGAACGCTCATCCTTTGGTTCACAAAGAAATGCCAAAATAGAGGGGTCTATTTCATATAATCGAAGGTTCAACTCCGCAAACTTCCATTTGTCGAGCTGATGAGAGCAAACATTCACTTAAGAGAACATTCACATTAGCAAATGTATAAAACAGGGAATGGAATTAGTTGGCCATCATCAGGAAATTTTCCCTTTCCCCACAGTAGTGCAATCTCGGAGTTGGTATATATAGGTAGAGAGATGTGGAGTGCAGCCCCCAGCTTGGTGGATTTGACAAACTGAGGCATGTGTGACGGTCCCAATGGTGGTCAACTAATTTCATTCCCTGTTTTAGACATTCTCTGATGTGAATGTTTGCTCTTGTCAGCTTGATGAATGGAGGTTCATGGAGATATGAAATAGACCCAAAATTAAGTACTCTTGCCCCCCATGCACCCCTAATTTGATGACATCAGAGTCTACAGCAGAACTTATGAAGCACTTCATGCTGCATTTTCAGACATCAGATGGTAACAGATTTAGACTGTCATTGGCTGACCAGTACTTGCCAACTATAAACCACAGATGAACCACTAATCTGGAGAAAGAATACAGGGTGTCACAGAGTCTCAGTTGCTGATCTACGCTCTACTTAACTGAGGTCACTCTTATCAAATATTTAGTTGCATGCACCTAAAGCAGAAATTGAATTTCTGCCTTACATTTACTTAGGAACCATATACAGTAATCAGAGGATTTCACAGTTTTGAACTCATGAGCCCATGATGGGTCATGCTCTATTAACTGCCATACTTTCACATGCTATCATTCTTGAAAGAGAAGAAGCCAATGTGTGGTGCAGTTTGAGGTAACCAACTGTCACATGCTCTGTGGCTGAATTTTAATTTTAAAAAGGAAAGCAGCACCTGTTTGTCATTAACTGCCTGCTAAAGGTCCTCAAGGGACTTTCCACAGTTTATACACTCTTGCCTAATTGTTCAGTATTCAATAGGACAGAGCTCTGAATGACCCCATAGCGCAAAGGTTTGACACTTTTGGAAGTACTTCTAAGGTGAGTGAGTGGTTCCTGTATAATTCTACATCCGTAAATGTTTAGAAAGCTTCCTTGAATACTACCCCCAAGCATGACAAGAACACCATATATATCTATATATATCACACTTCAAAGGTTGACCATAGTTGAAGAAGGCACATATGCACACCCAATTGCTGGATATGTTTGTGTATCTTCTGTACCCACTGCCTCCATCCTTTATTGAGGTGGGCAGCTTGCTACTTTAGTTAGACCACATAAACTGGTACTCCAGACTTGGAGTTTTCATCATTGCATATAGGCAGGTGGCACTGTTACTTGTCTTAGCAAATACAGTACTTAAGGATGAACAAGTAACTTCAGTGCATTAATCCTACCCTGGCATGGTTTGCACCAGACATGTAGTGATGTGGGTAGTTTTTGCCACAGATTTGATTTGGAGCACTTTCCCCACAAGAGGTGTGTATCCTAACCCCTATGTATTTAGGCAGGCCAGAACCAATAAAAGAAAATTCTAGTGGCCTGCTCCACAACTGACTTTGTATGCTCTTTGACAGCAAGCAGTTCAGTCTTTGTTTTGTTCACCTTCAAAAAAGAGGTAAGTGGAAAGCATGCAAATTTTCATTTATGATAGAAGATTTGGGGCCAGATCCTCAGTTAGTAAGCAGTCATCTGCAAAGAAAAGGGATCAAAAAGCTCTTGGTTTAAAGTGTTTCAGTCTGTTAGATCTTGCACTGGTTTAAGGACTTTATAGCCAGGAGAAATAATGATATAGATAGCAGGCATCTCTGTCTCATGTCGTTTGATGGGGAAAGGTCTGTGAGACCATACTGTCTGCAAGCATTCTTACTGGGGAGTACCATATAAGACCTAGACTTCCTTCTAAATCCTCATGGAAGTTAAAGCAGAGACTACATACATTGCCAGTTCACTGTGACAAAGGCCTTCTCAGAAATCTACAAACAAGGCAAATGAAGGGGTATGGGCTATTTTCTATAGGCCTGCTTACATGTGAAGAGGGTTTTAGCATAGTCTGTGACAGAGTACCCTTTAATGAAACCAGCCACTGAGGGCTTACTGCTTCATGTTGGATGGGCCTGAATTCCATTTGCCAAGATCTTGTCATAAATCTTAGCTTAGGTATAGGCCTATAATTACTTACTGATTTGTGGGTCTGTGTAAGGTTTAGTTAATATTACAGTAATGAATTCTGTTAATGAATTGATAATATTGCCTGAATTAAAGACTTACTGGAAGAGTAATCATAGGTGACACTGAACTTGGTCAAGCAGAGTCTTGTACACCTGTTCCATAAGCCCATTATTGCTAGGGCTTTTTTGTTCCATGGGCATATTTTTAACAGTATTGCATTTCATCTATAGATAGGCACAGGAACAGTCAGTGCCTGCTCTTCTATGATCTTGGTAAGTGACACTTGCTCAACTACTTCTGTATTTCAGTGGAGCTGGGAACATCAACCCTTAATGCATTCAGTGTCTGACAGAATGTTTTGAATCCATAGCAGTTGATGAACTAATGGCCATAATCTTACGTATTTGGGCTACTAGCTTCTCTGTTTTATCACTCCTTACTCACGATTGTAAGGATAATACAAGTTAGACTTAGAAAGCTCAGTCTTGGTAGTTTGGCATTCACATCTTTATACCTGTTGGTGGTTTATGTTTAAAGCTGGAGGTTGGAGGCACTGCATCAGCTGAAGATCAGGTCTGCTTTTGCCCTCTGGTGTTTGATCAATTCATCTAGTCTAGCATATAGGGCAGCCTTGGCATCTTAATGAAAAAAACTTACAGGACTCCAACCATATAATGGGAGGCAAGGACCCCACTAGGCTCAACAAAATGTATGCAGAGAGGCCTTAAAGAGCATTGCTTGCCTGAGGAATAATTAATAAACAAACATGTGCACATGCAGTCATGTACTGGGTTAAATCCATGAGATGTCATGTTAGATGCAATGTTAACAATTCTTATAACACTAGTTTCATTGCAGAAATGTTGAGCTGGCCTGCATAACGTACAGGCACTAGGGAACCATGGAATGGATGGAAGGTCCTCATTCACACTGTGCCCGTTTGTGTTCATGTCATGGGACTCCTACATTTCATAGGAATAATACTAAGCAAGCAAACACAGGGACCATAGGATTCCTAACTATATGCACCTTTAAGATGACAAACTTAAAAGTTCATGTCCCCCCTTGTCAATCACTTACTTACCTGCAAATCAACAATAGTCATACATGACAACCCTGGTGTAAATTTATCTTTCCATCCAATCCAGTGATGTGCATGCCTAGAATTATACCTCAATCACCAAGAAACTATTCTCCATTGAGATCAAGAAGCATGGACAATTTGCTTCTTTCCTGGGATGATGAACTAGGTTGCACTGCCACCTTCGTCATCCACTTGGTGACCATTATTTGAGTGGCAGACATCCTTAGTCAAAGAACTGGCCTCTGCTGCACATTTAGCCGAATGTGTGGACAACTTTACCCTCTGTAATTGCAGATTCTTAGGTCATTCATTCTTGGAGGTCCCAGATGATAGAATGGCGATTTTATGGACAGCTTCGGCCTAATGAACGTTCTGTAAAAACTAAACTAAAGTTATGTTCAGTGAGTCAAAGGCAGTCAAGGGGAATTAAAATCATATTTGCCAGATAATTCTGGTAGCATAGTTTCTGTTTTGAAGAAAACTGCAGTTCAAGGGAACTTTTGGAGGAGGTGAACCATGCAGTCACCAAATAAGAGCCTTTTTCTCTCTCTCTCTCTCTGACAAAAAGCAGGACCATCTCTACATCTCTGTAGTTTAGATACTAAAAGATCAGTTGCTCAGACAGCAGATTTGACCCTTACCAAAGCCAGATCTGCTGTCTGAGCAACTGTTCTTTCAGTATCTAAACTACAGAGATATAGAGATGGTCCTGCTTTTTGTCAGAGAGAGAGAGAGAGAGAGAAAGGCTCTTATTTGGTGACTGTATGGGTATTTATTCACATGCTCCAGCGCGTTATCTTTAGGCAGTCAAAGACCCTTTCTGAGGGGAGTTTGAAGGAACCCTACTGAGTTATGCCCCACCACAGCCTCTTTTAGACCCATGATCCTTAGCGTCATGTAGACCCACGATCCTTAAATTATCCACTGTCTCCTGTTTTCTGTCTTGGATCATGTCTTGCAGCAACCTAATGGCTACATGATGCACTAGCCTGAGCCTGGATCTCCATGAAGTACACACATCGATGGGTCATAGTGGATTCCAGGAAAGATGTTCTTGCTGCCCAGGGCTGTATGTTTTTTTTTTTCTGAAACATTTTTATTAAAATTTTGAAAAAAGAAAAAAATACAAAAAATATAAGCTTTAAAACATAGACTTAAAGAATAAATAAAATTGAAACTATTTACAATATGTACAAAGCCTGAGACCAACAAGGTAGCAATTGAAACAACACAATCTTAACAGTCTAAATAATTAAGTAGATGAAGATGACAATTTAATAAGGGCCAAGACCTTCGTCCAAGCCTTATTCTTTAATTCGTTTGGGTAAATTCTTCCTTCCTTTACTCTGATTGCAATGTCCCTTTCAAATCTCTTTTCTAAGGAAGATGTCCAGTTCCTAGTAATCATTTTCCTGGCCACAGCATGTATAGTCCAAGTTAAATAAGAAAAGTCTTTCTTTTGTTTATCTATTCATAGAACATTAAAGACAACCATTTATTTTATTACAATAAATGTATCATTCCATAACACTTTAAAAAAGTATTGTATTTTTACCCAAAAACTCTGAACCATCTGGCAATCAAAAACATATGAGACCAATTAGCTTTAATTTCTTTATATATCTCCAATATCCGGGTCTATATTTGATCACCGAGCACTTAAAAAAGCGAACGGTGATTAATCAACCCTATGTAAGTGAAAGCTTACAATTTCAAATGGTCAGAACAGTGATTTTTTTTCCTAGGGAAAAAAATCGTTGTTCCAACAGCAAACATACTTTAAACATTATATTAAGTGGGGGGGCTTCACCCCCCACAACTCCCTACTTGAATATATCAACTCCGAGACTGCACTACAGTGCCAAAAATGGCAAAGTAACGAAGTGGCCAAGCGAATTCTTTCCAAGGGAAAGAATTTGCTTAAAAGCCACTTCGATATTTTGCCGTTTCAGGCTTTTGAGTTCGACCAAGACGCATTCGAAAGAATGCGGCTTTGGTCTTCTAATAGGGAACCCGATATCCATATAGTGTGACCCTTTGCACAGAGTCACCTCATGGCAAGCTTCTTCAAGGTAGTTGCAGTTCAGAGCCATTCAACTGAGTAGTTAGGACTGACTACCACTAGAGCTGTCAGTGGTTTATTAGCTGTGTAGGACTGAATTTATCTATTGAGACAAGCATTATCCCCTGAATACTAAGACTCCCAAATTAAGCTGCTTCCACAATTATGGTCAGCGAGCCAAAACAGTTATTCTGAGGATCAGCGTCAGTCTGTGCATTACAGCAACTGACAAACTTTCATTTGAAGACAGTTAAATAATCACAGATCTAGAATTAGAGTCAAATTGAATGTATATGAAAGAGGTTGAATAAATTGCTATAGGCAGTCTATCTTGCACTTAATCACTGACAAATAACTGTAGTATACCCACACAAAGAGCTCAGCAAACAGTGTGACCCTGCTGAAAAATCCAAAACTACAAAAACGCAATCACAAGATGTAACCTCATCAATGTTTATTAAATTGGTAGAGTGCTTTTGTCTGTACAGGGCTTCTTCAGAATCTACATTACAGAATATACACTAAGATAAAGATTATAACAATGCATCACAAAATCATGTCATGTTTAAACAAGTATCATCAAACTAGTTTGTCATTAGAACACTTCTTATATTAATACTTTTGTTTAATGCCAGTGGTGTACTGACCTCAAATGTAAGTTGCCAATATAGTTCTCTATACAACAAAAAATTCTTCCTGTCACCACCTAGGATTAATATGCATCTTTTTCAGTATAAAAAATAAAAAAGAACTTATTAAAATTTCTCCATTGTGATTTATGTTTTGCTGGGGCATTGTTAAGATTTATTTTTCTTCAGTGCATATAAATGTTGATGCACATATTCCTTTGTTTTTCTGTCTTGCCAACGTAAGATGCTGAACACATCTCTCAACTGTCCAGATTTTCACAGAATGTCCAGATTTTTGCCTCACATTTTTGGTTAGTTCCTCATAAAATGTGTGGTTTTCTGGCAAATTATTGAGGATTAAAATCACTAAATAATGACACACATTTGCATTTCAGACATTATATCATTCAGAAAATGCATGCCAGCATAATACCTGTTATTCTAACAACTTTCGACATTTATTGCTGCAATATTTAAAATCTGTTCAAATGTTTGGGTCTTTGTCCCCATTATTTTAGGCTATGTCTAGATTTCTTGCACTAAGAGGTTAAGAGGTATGGCTATACAAGATAAAATACTATACATATAACCCCTTTGTCTCACCCTTATAAAGTTCCTTACATGTATGTATGCCATACTCATACCCAGTTGTAATACAATTACTATTATGTATAACCTGACACTGCTTACAGTAACCACACTTAAACATCCAAATCTGTCTTTGTAATACCCTAGACCAATTAGTTGACACCCCCACAAGGGGTAACAACATCCTGGATCTAGTGCTTACCAATATGGGGGACCACTGTAGCACCCCCACTGTGAGGTCTTCCCTAGTGAGACCTGACCACAAATTAGTTTCATTTGGAGTAACTATCACATCTGACCCCTCCCCAGCAGCAACTAAAAAATGTCTGCAAAGAAGATTATAACCTCTTACAGGATGGTATATAACTAGCTTTACTGCATCTACCCCTCATATGGAACTGGCAACTATGCAGAGTTCTACACCAATGCTTTATACAAACACCTGTATAAATGCATTAACTTGGCCATACCTGATATGACCAAAACAAGCTCCTCAAGGAAGAGCAAACCTGCCTGGTGGCCAACTGCCATTAACAGGCTTTACAATAAGAGGAAGAAATTGCTGTCTAAGAGTAAGAGGGAGTGAGCTATAAACTGTAAAAACTCACTCCTCAGCTTAAACACGCAAATAAGACTTCTTGTGAAGTCCTCCAAAACAAACTATGAATCCAAATTAGCTTCCTTAATTAAGGACAACCATAAGGCATTCTTTAGTTACATCCATAATCTAAAAGGAAAGGCTCAGATTTGTACCAAGCTAGTAGTTAATGATACCACATATACTGAGCCTGTGAACATAGCTAATCTGTCAGCTGATAAGTTCTGTGAAAACTTCACTCCCATGTCCCCACCACACATACCCAATGACATCCCTACAACCTATCCTCTACCTTGTACCTATAAATAGCAGGTCATAAATGCCCTCTCTAAGGCCAAAAACACAGCATCTATGGCAGCTGATAACATCCCAGGTTGCGTACTACATGGGCTCAAACAAGAAATTTCAACACCACTGGGTACTCTTTTCAATCACAGTCTAAGCTCCGGCTTCATCCCAACTGAATGGAAAATGGCCATCATTATCCCCTTGCACAAAGTGACCCTGGAAACTACAGATCTATTAACTTGACTAGCCTTATCTGCAAGGCCATGGAGTGAATCATCATGGACCTTATCAACAAAAATATAGTAATCTCCAAACACTTGACCCTACTTGGTCTGGATTTGACAAAGGGAGATCATACCTGTTAAACCAGGTGGACTTCTTTGAGACTGTCACCAAAGCCCTCAATGTGGGGAAATCTGTGCATAAAGCCTACCAAGGCTTTTGACAATATCCTCCACTCAGGCATCATTAAAAAACTCACCCAGCTAGGTATCAACCCTTATATTGTTGGGGAGCTAACTGGCTGACTGAAAGAACCCACAGAGTCAAAATAGGGGAACCCACCTCCAACAGCAGGCCTGTAACCAGTGGTGTTCCACAGGGATCAGTCCTGGGACCTCTACTGTTTGGTATCTATTTCTCCAAAGTATAAGTGAAAACTAAAGGTCTGTGGTTGACAAAGTTTACTGATGACTGAAAACTGGGAGCGGTCATAGAATCTCCAATGTCAAAATCCTACAAGAAGGTCTTACACAAACAAATGATTGGTGCCAAAGTCATGGCCTTAAGCTCAATGCAAAAAAGTATCATCATCCCTTACAGTAAGAGCAATGTTCCTGCTAACTACCACATCAGTAACAACACCTTAGGTACGCACTCAGTGGTGAGAGACCTGGGCACACAGACTGACAGCAACCTTGCCTTTGATCACCATGTCTCCACAGTGGTAAGAAGGGCATTCTATATTGCTAATCTCATAACTAAGGGCGGTACATCAAGAAAAAAAAGAAGTTAGAACCTCTCTGTACTCTTCCTTCATCAGGCCAATAATTGAGTACAATGCTCCTTCTGATTATGTACCTTTCCAAGCACTTGCAGCAATTGGAGAGACCACAAAGGTTCCTCACAAGGAAAACTCAAGGTCTTCAGCATCTGTCCTATGTGGATCATCTGAAATCATGGTCATTTTATTCTGTTTCACACAGACTACTCAGAGGAGATCTATGTCTTGCATGTAAGGCAATCCTTGACCCTGCTTTATTGGAAATGCTGCATACCCACAAGTCAAATGGTACATGGGTTACTCACTCTAAAGACCTTAACCTGGTATGTGATATTAACACAACCTGCTGGAGGGACAGATTTGTCTCCCAGAGGTTACCACACCTTTGGAATGGACTCCCACTTCATGCCAAGTACAGCACCTTAGTGGCCCTCTTCAAGCTCAATCTGGACAATTGGATGGGTAACCGTAAATTCACCCCAAGGGTTCCACTTGTGTCCCTCTTGGACAGGGGCAATTGGTGCTGATCGCAGAAATAAGGGTAGAACTTGGCTTGTAAGGGCCCTAGGGCCATTATCCTAGTACCTTCCTCTGATCCTATGTGGTCTGTGCTCTAATAAAGTCTTAATATTCTGACCACCCTTACATGTGTAAACAGGTGTGGGGACAAAATAAATGCCAGTGTTATCAGACACAGTTATAATCTGATAATGATGTTTAGTATTTTTAATAAGATGACTGTTATTCAAAAAAGATAAAACCATAGAATTACTAAACTTTAAATGACTGTAATTTGTATGATTGCCACCAGTTTTAGCAAGTAATAACTTCTTTATAATGTTGTCCAGTAAACTTGCAGGATAACCTCTGTCTCAAAATAAATAAAAGTTCCACGTGAAAAAAATTCATCAAATGAAATTATCCTATAGAATCTCACTAGTAACCCCTTGAACACATTTCTTTTCATTCTTAATGGATGGCTGTTCTTAAAAATGTTTTTTTTTTTTTTTTTTTGGTGAAAAGTTTGAGTTGAGAGGGGGTGATGTCTCAGGAGAAAGGGCTTTGTGAATTAGTGATTCTAGTAGAAGGTGGGGATCTCAAATGTACTGGGAGCCATTTAACTTTGACAAGCGTGAGGCAGTGGTGTTCATTACTGGGAGAGTTAGTCATGGACTGGCAGATGTTACTGGATATGGTTTATAAGGTGGCAGCAGTTTTTCCTTTGAGGCTGCAGCTATAGGGTTAGTCCATACGTGAGTTGAGATAAGAGCACCCCTTCGCCTGGGGCAGCTTTGGCTAGCTTGGACAGAAGCAGCAACAGTTTGTTCACCCAGAACAGTAGTGTGTAGATCTTTTTTTTGGGTGGTTTGAATGTGTAGTTGAAAGTTAAGAGATTAGTCTAGCTATATGGCAAAGTATTTGAATGAAGTGATAGTTTCTGTGGTGCTATTGTTAACATCTTTAATAACAAGAAAGCTGGGTGCTTCGGCTAGTTGTAGGAGGTTCCAAATAGCATTGATTTTGTGGTTGAAGAAGTGACTATAAGTTTCGGCCCTTTTAGCACTGGTTGTGGGTTTGGAGGTCATCTTGGAACTGAGTTTGTAATCTATCTATATCTATATATAGATATGGATAGATGTAGATATCCACATATATGAAATTTTATCTTATTTTTAGGGCTATTATACAATATAACATTTTATATAAGCTGAGTATCTGGAAGCTTTATAAGGAAATTTGGAAAGTAATAATATGCTATTGGTATTTTAGGGTGGGGTCAAACAAAGGTCAGAATGGCTTAGCTCACTTTAATAACAGAAGGGAGATGAAAAACAGTATTGTTATGAGGCTTAATCGGCAAAGTATTCCAGTAAAAATGACATCTTCAGATGCTTTAAATGTCCCAATTACTGTTCCTTTTATTTTGAAACCTGAAGGACAATACAAGTGGCACAGTGTTGACAAGAGACCCAGTACAATTCCATGAAGAGTATATTACGTCATCTTGGAGAAAGATTCCATTATATACAGGTGCCAAAACTGTCATATGGGGCACACTGTTCTTGAAAATACAGCAGCTAACACACAGTACAAATGGGGTTGTACTAATATAGTACTTTTACTGCAGACTCTGGAGTGTATTGCATCTGACAGCATTTTGTATATCCTCTGCCAATATCTGAAAATCCATCACAATTCATTTTAAGTCTATCTCCAGAGACAGTACAGCCATGTTCTGATACATCATTTTGAAAACTGCAAAGGGCATTTAATTAAAACACAGAGATGAGAATACTGGGGAAAAATTACTCACCAATCTATCAAAAATTTGTTTAGGATGAATGTCAAATTTCAGTAAACTGGGGGAGCCACACATTTGGACTGCTTGTGCAATCAGATATCCTACGCACGGTGAGCTTTGTAGCCACCAATTAATTCTCTGACAACAATTTTAGTAAGACACTGTTATTTAGGAACTCAGTAGTTTTTCAAAAGTGTCATTACATCCTCTCTTCTATTCCCAGAACAATTACAGCACAATGTGTACTGGATTCTCAACAGTTTCCTCATGAAAGGTGATAAAGTGCATGTGTTTAAAGAAACTCCTGAGACTGCTTGCTCTTTCTGAGTGAGGCGTTAAGGTATAAAGCCCACAAAACTAATATTTTACCAGTACGCCAAAGGCACGGTCACTCAACTTGTTGCTCCTTTCATATTACTTGAGTATCTATTACTGTACTTAGACTATTTTTTAGAAATGAGGCTAGGTTTTATCTATTAACAACAGAGACGTGATCATTTGGGAAGCATTCATCAATCACAGTGGACTGGCAAAACAACTGAGCTACACTTGGCCTATTCAGATCAAGAAAAACTCTTTGTTCAGGGTGCGCAAGTCCTTCATACCCTCCAAAGCTTTATAAACCTAATCCACGGCTGCAGGAAACAAACAGCTGGCAGGTACTAGGGAGCAAAAAAGTCTGGAAAATAAAACTTATGAGGATAAGGAAAATTGACCAGATATGATAAATCAGCTATAAAGTACAGTTTTGTACCTACCATAAATGTAGATGTTCGAGTGCTAATACAGCTGCAGTCATAACAGATGGGTTTTCCTGCCGTCAGGTGGGTCCTCGGTCGGCCGAATTCCAAAGTCTAGGTCCGGCGTCAGTTGTCGTCGCTTCCTCCCTGACGTCAGTGTGACAGGGGTATAAAAGAACCAGCCAATGCCATTTTCTTCAGTTTTTCTTGCCCCAGATGTCAGGTGCCCCCAGAAGGAAGGCAATACATAAATTTATGTAATAATGCAATGCAATATAATCAAAAAACAGTAGTTGCAAGCAAATACGCCATAAATGAATACCCCAATCAGGTTGTATGAGTAGGTGTTAGCCATTAGGCCTGTCCCAAGAGGGGAAGGAGGGAGGGAAACCTGGACTGCAGCTGTATTAGCACTCGAACATCTACATTTATGGTAGGTACAAAACTGTACTATGTTAATCGTGCATACAGCTGCAGTCATAACAGATGGGTAGAATCCCAAAGCTAAAAAAGGGGTGGTAGGCACTAGGTGGAACTAGGAGGAGCCAGGATGCCCTGCAAGACTGCAGTGGCAAAGCCTGCTCTAGATTTGGAGTATAATGGTAGGTGATAGCGCTTGGAGAAGGTATGTACAGAACTCCAAGTGGCTGCTTCCAAAATATCTTTGGTAGGAACCCCCCTGAGGAAAGCTGCAGAGGTAGCTGTGGCCCTTGTGGAGTGAGATCTGATGCCTGCATGTACAGTTTTACCATGAAAAGAGTAACAAAAGCGTATGCAGTGGGCTATCCATTTTGAGATTGTCTGTTTGGAAATTGGCTTCCCTTGAGCTCCTGTAGCATAGGACACAAAGAGTTGCTCTGATTTTCTGAAAGGCTTTGTTCTGTCCAAATAATAACGCAGCTGTCTGTGGATGTCCAAGGAATGTAGTAGTCTCTCCCCTTTGTTTTGAGGATTAGGGTAAAAGGTAGGTAAGTGGATAGCCTGATTCAAAGCTGCTACCCTGGATACTACCTTTGGCATAAAGGACGGATTGGTTCGTAAGGAAACTCTGTCCTGATGGAAAATGATGAAAGGCTGCACAGCCATGAGGACTTGTGGTTCCGATACCCTGCGAGCTGAGGTGATAGCCAGAAGGAAGGCAGTTTTCCAGGACAAATATTGCAGTTCTGTTGAGGCAGCTGGCTCAAAAGGAGGCAAGGTCAGTTTTTCTAGAATGAAATTGAGGTCCCAAGCAGGTACTGGTTGTTTCCTTGGGGGTTTTATATTCTTAGCCCCTCTGAGGAACTGTCTTAAGAGGGGGTGAGAGAATAAAGGAGGATCAGTGTTGTATTCTGCAGAAATGGCTGAGGCATGGATTTTGATGGAGGAGAATAAAAGTCCACTGCTTAGCATCTCAGCTAGGTACTGTAATATTTGAGGTAAATTCAGTATTCCAGGATTCTGACCCTTTTTCTCATTCCAGGCACAAAACCATTTCCATTTTCTATGGAGTAAGCTTTTCTAGTAGAAGGCCTTCTGGCCTCCAAAATGACATCCTGCACCTCCTTGGAGAGTAGGGTCTGTTGTGAAGTTAAGGAATTTTCCATGCGGCCAGATTGAGTGTTTTCAGCTGACTGTGAAGAGTTTTGAAGTTGTGCTGAGTCAATAGAAGAGGCATTAGAGGTTGGATCCATGGTGGGGAATGCGTCAGGCTCCTCAGGAGTGGGTACCAGTGTTGTCTTGGCCAGTCTGGAGCAATGAGAATCATCTTTGGTCTGTCTGCTCTGGTTTTAATAGACCTTTGGGCAGCAGAGGGAGAGGTGGAAAGGCATAAACTGTCATTGTTGTCCAACTGAAAGAGAGTGCATCCACTCTCCAGGCCTGTGGATGAAAGGTCCTTGAGCAGAATTTTGCCAATTGGTGATTTCTGTGGGAGGCAAAGAGATCTATGTCTGGCCTTCCCCATGCTTGAATTATCTCTGTAAAAACTTGAGGATGCAACTTCCATTCGTGTGGATCTGTCATATTTCTGCTTACGTTGTCTGCCAGCGTGTTTTCCTTGCCTGGCAAGTACTGTGCTTGAAGTTCGATTTGTAATTCCAGAGCCATGTTCCAAAGAGACATGGCCAGCCTGCATAGGGGGTATGAATGGGTTCCTCCCTGTTTGTTTATGTACCACATTACTGTGGTGTTGCCTGTCCTTATCAATAGCTGACCTGGATGCAGTAGGTTTTTGAAAGTTATAATAGCATTTATTACTGCTAGCATTTCCTTTTGATTGATGTGTAGGTGCTTTTCTTTTTAGGACCATTTGCCCTGAATGCACCGATCTGTCATGTGCACCCCCCAGGCGTAGTCTGAGGCGTCTGTTGTGATGACTTGATTTGCTTGAGGCTTGCAGAATGGGAGACCTGTGTTTCTTTGGCATGCTTGAGCCCACCACAGAAATTCCTTTTGAAGTCATGGAATCAGTGGTATTATTGTTTCCAAACTGTGGCTGTGTTGAGACCATAGGTTTTTCAGGTACCACTGAAGTTTCCTCATATGCAGCTTTGCACATGGGATTAGTAGGATGCAAGATGCCATGAATCCCAGAGCCTGCAGGATTTTCCTTGCAGTCAGCCTGGTGAAATTTGCTAGTTTTCTGAAGTATTGAGTTAGTTGCCCCTGTTTCTCTGGCATGAGGTAGGCCATCTGGGTGTTTGTGTCCAAGTTGGCACCCAGGAAAATTATTGTTTGAGAGGGTATTAGCCTTGATTTCTTTTTGTTGACTGTGTATCCCAGAGAATTCAACAACATTATTACAAAAGCCAGATGTTTCAGAAGTATGTGCTTGCTGTCCGCTTGGATCAGGCAGTCGTCCAAATATGGGTATATTTGTATCCCTTGAAGTCTGCAGTAGGCAATTACTGATGCCAGGCATTTCGTGAACACTCTGGGTGCAGTAGATAAGCCAAAGGGCAATGCAGAGAATTGATAAGGGGTTGAACCAGCAAGAAATCTGAGGTATCTTCTGCAATCTTGTCTGATTGGGACATGCAGGTATGCCTCCTTAAGGTCCAATGTTACCAGCCAAGACTCCTTGCCCAGCATGGGAAGAAGCTGCTGTAATGTGAGCATCTTGAAATTTGGCACGGTAAAATGTGTTTAGGATGGATAGGTCCAAAATAGGTCTCCAATCTTTTCCCTTCCTTGGTACCAGGAATAGTCTGGAGTAAAAACCTTGACCCTGTTCTTGTGCAGGTACCTCTTGAATAGCTTTCATGTCCATGAGATCTGAAATTTGTTTTTGTGCCTCTGCACTTTGATTGTGTGGCAGGTTTGGCATGCCTCTCATTTTGGAAGGGTGTGAAAGTGGAATCTGTAGCCTCTGTCTATAATGTCCAGGATCCATTTGTCTTTTGTGACAATATGCCAATTTTTCGAAAATAATGCCAGTTTTCCGCCTAAAGGTGCTGCCATTTGAGCCTTGCTTGGCATGCAAAGGGAAAGTCATTGGGTCTGCTTTTTGAATGGCTGTGAACTATCCTCACCACCTCTTTGTGTAGGTGCTTGCCATTGTCTGCCTGTAATGATCCTTGAGATTGCCCTCTGCCCCTCGGGCGCCTGTATCTACCTCTTTGGGGTCTGTCTGTGGCTGGAAAGGACCAATTTTTGGAAGGCCAATTTCTACTGAAATGTTCCTCCATTTTCTTTAATACCTCCTCAGCTTTAACACCAAACAATACATCTTTTTGCAGAGGGGCATCTAGTAATTTAGCTTTGACATGATCTGGTAAGGTGTGCTCTTTGGAGCCAGGCATGTCACGTATGACTGATCCTGTAACAGCAGCTCTACATGAGGCCTCTAAAGCATCAAAACCACATTGCAAGGTATGTTTACCCAATTGTTCTGCACTATGTATCAAATCCTGCAACTCCTTCAAGTCTGGTTGTTCAGGTTGTGACATTTTGCTTCTCAACTGTGATAACAGAAACTGTTGGTACTTTAACATATGGAACTGACAGTTTAATGCCCTCATGGTTAAGGTGGCCGAGGTGTATACCTTTTTCCCCCCACCTTTCTAAAGCTCTGGAATCTCTCTCTGAAGGTAATGAATTTTTAGCAGTGGAGGCCTTAATTCCCTTGGTGCCCTGTGAGATAGTTTCTGGGTCTGCCGCATGGCTTTTGTATAGGAATTGGTGTGAGTCAGGAACCCGGTAATATCTGTCAGGCTTGACTGGGGCTGGAGGTAAAGAGTCTGGGTTAAGGCAGGCCTCCGAATACACATCATCTAGAATGTCTAAGACAGGAGGTATAGCCAGAGGCCTGTGCTGAGGGAGCAAGAGAAAATCCCTAAGCCTTTTCTTGGAGTCTGAGTACTCTTGGCCTTCCCAGTGGAAGTGTTCCCTCAAGGTATGCAAGGTTTCAGAAGAGTAATCCTTGGGGGACAGAGGGAATGGACTCCTCTGCATCAGAATCTTCAAAAGGGGAGTATAAATGTTCCTGGTCATCAGAATGTTCTGAAATAATGGAGGCCTGGTCCGAGGAGGGGGATTCTTCCTCCACTCTGGGCCTTTGTCCGGGGGTTGAGAACCCCTGATAAGAGTAATCAAATCCTCAGCCATTTTGAGCATCTGCTTTTTAGGCATGGGGCCTTGAAAAGGGCCTTGTGGAGCTTGTCTTAGTATGCATGGCTGCTTTAGATTTAGTAAAAGCCTTGATGGAAAAAGAAGAGGAAAGCCTGAAGACACCTTGAGAGGTGGCAGACCTGTCTAAACTCTGAGTTTCATCGCCAAGAGTGGCTTCGGTATCTGTAGTCGGTGTGTGGGCGAGCCTGCGACCCGTACAGAGACACCGCCAATGAAGTGTCGTCGGTAGTCAGGGGCTGCGTAGGCGCCTCACTGAGAACCGGACCACCTGTAGTCGGCTTTGGCGTTGAGTCGGTAGAAGCCGCGGACCTCGTATGTTGGTCCTTATCTTTGTGTCTTTTACTCAAAACTGGAGTCGGAGTATCCGACGACATAATGTAATTAAATTTTTTGCCAAAATAGTGTTGGGCGAACTCCGTCCGACGCTTAATAGTGCGTCTGTTGAATGTAGCACAAAAACGACAGGCAGGAGCGCCGTGGTCTGGGCCTAAGCAAGGAATGCAGAGGGAATGAAAATCCTTATGCGGTATTTGCTTCCCACATGAAATGCAATTATTAACTTTGTCTGACATCGGTCTGAGGCAAGAAAAGTTTCTAGCGGGTACTTAGCTTTCAAGGAGACTTCGGTTGAAAAATATTCGTAATCTCAGGAGCTGGCCGACGGCACTTGCGAACTGCTTCTGCTTCGGGCACCGCGCAGCAAGAAAGACTGGAGAAAATGGCGTCGGCTGGTTCTTTTATACCCCTGTTGCACTGACGTCAGGAAGGAAGCGACGACAACCGACGCCGGACCTAGACTTTGGAATTCGGCCGACCGAGGACTCACCTGACGGCAGGAAAACCCATCTGTTATGACTGCAGCTGTATGCACGATGAACATCCAGATAAACTAGTACTGTGGAAGCGAAGGATAATAACCGATTACATACTGCGAATGCTGCCTTCTAGTTATAGAACCTGAGCATTACTAAAATAGGCTCAAATAGGGTTTGAAGAGGGTCACTTCACTTGTGAACAGTGCACTTATGCAATAATTAATTTTGAAAGAAATTACTTGGGGATATTTTAAACACTTTTTTTGACTGAAAAGGGAAGTGTAAAAACTCTTACACACACACACACACAAAAAACTTACCTCACAATTGTGACACCTCTTGTTTATGGTTTTGGACATAGATACAATAATTCAGGAATTGTGAAAACACATTTGTTTGCTAAACAACTACAAGTGGTATGGGATTTTTTATTTTTTTTTTTTATCTAGGCAAGGCATATAAAATATAAATACCCCTTTGTTAGGTTATACAGGGCAGCTTTGACTTTCTAACTGACTTATTCAGAGTCAAACAGGACAGAAGAGGAGATAAAAAAAATAAATTTCTCTTTGTCTAGCTGGAAAGAATGAAGACTGCTAGCAAGCCACAGCCTTAACTTCTTCTGCTCTATAGTCAGACAGGTTTTTATAAAGTAAATTCTGACGGTTAACAAGCAAAGCTTTTTTGAAAGCTAAAAGGGGGGGTTGAAAAAGAAGCAATCTCACTACTCTTTACAGCAAAAAATAAGGTGCATAGTTTAGAAACAGTGACAACGTTCTATAGAGATATGAATTTAGAAAGTCAAACCAACTTACTTTCTTGTTCTTTTTCTGACCCAGTGTAAGAGTACCTTGATTGCTTTCCTCTGATCTTTCATTGAATGGGACACTAATTTTTCACACAATGGTGAGGTTGGTGAGGTTGGTGACTGTACATTTTCAGACTCCCATCGTTCAATATGGAAGAAAGACTGGAAGATGATGCAAATTTTTCTTAAGATTGCCTGTTAGTTCTTTGATCTAGGGAAAAAAAAGTTTTAAAATTAGACAAATTATAGCACTGATATAAATGACACAGCCAAAAATGTACATTCATACAAGAATTTGGCCTCAAGGGTTCTGTTACATATGTAGCATAGTAAAGTAGATTCTTTTAATGACATGGGCAATTACATGCTTCAGTAAATTAGTAAATGTACACAGTAGGGGCACAACAAATAATTCACTTGAGAGTGTTGTTGTCTTTCGGCTTTTCCTGGTTAGGGGTCGCCACAGCGGAACTCCGGTTCGCTAATGACTGACAGTAGATTTTAATGAACACCGAGGTGCCAGCTCAACGTTCAACCTTCAACGAAGGCATGCCCATTTACGCATGTCTTTCGAACGCCCACCTAACCATGGGGAGGACATGCAGACTCCACACAGAAGGCACTCCCCGCACTCCAGCCGAGAATCGAACGGGAGAACCTCTTGTTGTGAGGCAACAATGCTACCGCTGCACCACCGCGGATCAATAATTCACTTGAGACTATGACTTTCTTAATAGATTGTAACAAACTTTCTTAGCCTATCTAGCCCACATAGCCCTGGAAATGGTTGTGCTGAAGGGAAAAAGGGCAGTTGGCAAAACTAAAATCTTTTTTTCAAAAATACTTACATTTTTATAACATGAGACACAGAGGTTAAATTTACCAATAACTCATCAAATAGCACCAAGTTTCATACCCATTAGTTTACAGTTTCTGAAGCAGTCTCAACAAAATCTTACAGGCAGGATTAAACTTCTGGTAAAAACGGGGAGTACATCTGCAGAAAGAAATGCATTTGGCTGTTTGCTTTTGAAAGACTACTCAGATCAGTGGTAGTGGTCTCAATTCTATGCTGCTGCATTGACAGTCTGACATTTTAATTTAAAATTGCACTGCTACATCCTTTTATTGCTGCTTATATGATGGATCAGTTATAAAATATCACATCACTTTTTTTAACACAAAACAGAAGAAGTGCAATAAACAGCACTTAAATATTGTAAATAACCACTCAGCAGATGCATACAACTTTTCAACAGTCTCATATTAAGAAAGCACAAAAGAACTTTAAAAAATAAGTAATTTATCTAACATTCTGTGCATCTTCAGTTACTTTTTACTAAACACTAGTTAATATCAACATTTTCACACAGTTTGTAGCTATAACTTCATATTGTACAATGCCTTTCAGTATTTCCACAGAATATTTTCAACTTCCATGCACTACTTTTAAAGTTTCAATAAATGAATATTCATAGTTATACCGTTTTATTTATAATACATACATTTGCATAGTTCTGCATATCCCCTTTTTTAAATAACATGCATAGGAAAATGTTGTTTCTTATATGCTCACATATTCTTTTTTAAGTAGGCAGCTATAAAAAGTTCTTTTGGAAGGAAACCTTGCAAGTGTGTGGAAAGCCTGGTAACACACTTCAGCCCTCTGTCGAGTATGATGGAAGGAAGTGTGGTTTTACTGTTTAAAGTCTACAATTTTCAATATGGTTTCAGTACTAGTTACAAAGAACTTTGTTATTTCTAGACTGATGTTTTCAGACAGCAAAAAGTGATGCATGCAGGTGTTTTTAAGAACATGATGGAGTGTCAGCTGCTTTGTTAATAGAGTCTCAGTCCATTGATGACAACAATCACTGAATGGATATGAAGTTATGGAAAGCAAATATAGAATACACCTTGGTACTGCACAAAAGCGATGAAGCTTGTGTCTAGAGTTTTCAATTGCTGTGCAAAGCAACTTGAGATATCTAGGCAAGATTTTAGTGATTTTCTAAAAGAACAATCATGAATCCATAATGCCATCTCAGTTGCAGACATGGAAATAAGAATAAAAGTGGTTTATCTTGAACAGAAGTTCATAAGTTATACCAGTGTTTTAGGCCTTAAGGCCATTGTAAAACACTGACTCTGTCTGAAAATTTAGGATTCCATCCACAGTCCCCAGGCAGCAATTTACTTGCATACTTACATTATGATAAACTACCCAGAACCCTTTGTCTACAAGATAGTCAACTCCAGATTCTTGTAACAGTTTGTGCAATGCATTATCCTTAAATAATGATTTATTTAAATGAACATAAAAAAATCTAAGTTTTTATATTTATGTATTTGGGAGTTTGATTAAACTTACACATTTAATGGTGCCTGAAGGGTTACATCGAGTGCCTAATAAGCTAAAATTGCTTTCCCTCAAAAATATCTGTGTAGAGGGAGAGCACATTTAGTTTCAAACACCTATCACAATAAGTAAAATCACTAACTGTACAAGTGCATTTGGTAAATTTTCTTTTGTAATGATTCCAGTTTCTGAAGTTGGCTGTCTGTACAGATGCAGAAGGAGTTGTATTCCAGTAAAGGTCTCAAATATATGGAATAAATAGCAACCATATTAGCTTCAATTCTTACTGGAAATAGATTTTAACATTTGCCCCATATGTCTTAAAGTCTTTCTCCTTATAAGATTTATATGCTTATCAAATGTTAATTAGTAATTATGTAATTCTGTGTTTAACTCCTAGCCTAGGGATTTGTATTGCCACATAAGTATTACATCTTGTGTTATTTCTGCTATATATCTAAGCTGTTGGCTGGCCAAGATTAACCTGCAATCCACTGGCCGTATAAGCTAAATTAACATACATTTATTTGCACTTTTTTCGTATAGTACTGCATTTTATTGATTTTTCACTGAATATTACTTGAACTGAATATTGTGGTTTCTCTGTGTCTCTACAGTTGGTTCCCCGCCTGTCCCTCCCTGTTCTTGTTGTAGTGTTAATCTTGGTGGCTTTGAAATTGCACGTCCGTCTTGTATTGGATACTCCTTCTAGGCCCATCTCATTTGCTCGCTCAGCTGAGTGCAGTGAGATCATATTTTGATTTCAGACGTGCCTACTAGTTCCATCTCTTCAGCTTTATCTACTGTGCACAGAGAGAGCATTTGGGAAGGACAACCCCTGTAGCCTCTTAATCCTGCTCTGTTCCTCTCTCGAAAAAAATATATATATACTTTATTCAGCTGTTCTTACTGTAACTGTCTTAGTTTGATGTTCTGTGTGCTCTTATCTGTTCAATTGCTCTTACTCTACACTTATTACTACTTGTTAGTAGCATCCTAATTTACTGCCTTCTGGCTTGTTTTAGTCATTTGTTAAATTGCAAAAAAAATTCTAATCTTGTTTCCTGCCTTTCCTGTAATTAGTCCAGCCCAGATACAGATTTGCTGTATCCAGGACTGTTTGTAAGCTTCTGAGCCCCCCAAGCCTTTCTGTGTTGGAGGGAAGCCTCATAGCTTATCAGTGAGAGTGATAGGAACTAGGTAGCCTCTACCACAAGAGTGGTTTCTGGCCCAGAAATTTTAGTTTATTGGCCATTTGGGTAGTTTTTCCATCTCTTTCAAATTTCTGGTTTAATAGCCTGTGTTTGCTTTTGTTTCCCCACCTTTCCTGTTAAGTCTTGTCCAGATACAGATTTGCTGTATCCAGGACTGTTTGTAAGCTTCTGAGCCCTGCAAGCATTTCTGTGCTGGAGGGAAGCCTCTAGCTCATCAGTGGGAATAGTAAGCACTAGATAGCCTATCTACCACAAGAGCAGTGGATTCTGGCCCAGACATTGTAGGTTATTTGCCTTTTGGGAAGTCTTTCCATCTCTTTCAACTTTCTGGTTTTAAAATCCTGCATTTGCTGGGTGCTGCTTTACCACCTTTCCTGCAACTAGTCTAGTCCAGATACAGATTTGCTATATTCAGGACAGTTTGTAAGCTTCTGAGTGGTGTCAAAGTCTGCGCTGCAAATTTTACCTTAGACCTGCAAGTCCTCTCCCCTCCAGCACTTTTACTAGCTTAGTAGTCAGCAATTTACCAAACTTCTTGGAGCAATTATTGTAGCACAAAAGTGCTATCAGCACCAAACATTCTGCCATGGAAACAGCTCCAGATCTTATTATTAATGCCCACCCCTCCAGGCATGTCTAAGGTCGTTCCTCTGCTTTCTCCTATTAACGAACTTTAGGCATCCTGAGGCAATGTAGCAACTGCCTCATGTGCAGACAACCTCTCTGCTTACCTCCCAACACTCAGACTTGCGGAGAGTTGCACTTACATATCAAAATTGGAAATCACTTACTCTCCAGTCAAGGCCGAACAACTGGTCAAAGGAAAGGTCAACACTTGCACCATTAATTCACATGGAACATATCCCACCAGGACACACACCAGCACTGCCTTCACAGAAAAGCACAAAGGCCACACTTGTTTTCATGGGGATCTCAATAGAAATCTACCCAAACAGCAGAGACCCCCAAGGCAGAAATGCACTCGACCACCAAAATATAACACTAATCACGAGACACATAACTCTCCTAAACAGTGTACCACTCAACCAAAGCCCCTTAGGCAAAAGTACAGTTTTGTACCTACCATAAATTGCCCGGTAGATGTCCGAACTGGACAGCATGCGGTCATAACAACTGGGTTGTCCACCAATGTCGCCAGGCAGCCCTTCAGTCGGTCGGATTCCAAAGTCCGGTCCGGCCCGCTGATGTCGCGCTTCACGCGACGTCATCTCTGTTGGTCTTCGGGTATAACAGCATCAGCCGGCGCCATTTTCTCAGTGTTTCTTGCCCCAGATGCCAGTAGCCCTCTTGAAGGCCAAGCGTAAAATTTGGATAGATGCCAATGTTTCCAAAAGATAGACGTAAACACAAAATAAACATGTATGTACATATATACAAACAAATACACCATAAAAGACTCCCCACCAGCTAGCTATTAGGAGGGTAAACACCCTAGGAGGCGCCCACAGAGGGAAGGAGGGTATCCTGACTGCAGATGCTATCCAGTTCGGACATCTACATTTATGGTAGGTACAAAACTGTACTATGTCCTTCATGGATGCATCTGCAGTCATAACAAGTGGGTAGATAAGCCAAAGGGCAATGCAGAAATTGATAAGGGGTTGAACCAGCAAGAAATCTGAGGTATCTTCTGCAATCTTGTCTGATTGGGACATGCAGGTATGCCTCCTTAAGGTCCAATGTTACCAGCCAAGACTCCTTGCCCAGCATGGGAAGAAGCTGCTGTAATGTGAGCATCTTGAAATTTGGCACGAGTAAAAATGTGTTTAGGATGGATAGGTCCAAAATAGGTCTCCAATCTTTTCCCTTCCTTGGTACCAGGAATAGTCTGGAGTAAAAACCTTGACCCTGTTCTTGTGCAGGTACCTCTTGAATAGCTTTCATGTCCATGAGATCTGAAATTTGTTTTTGTGCCTCTGCACTTTGATTGTGTGGCAGGTTTGGCATGCCTCTCATTTTTGGAAGGGTGTGAAAGTGGAATCTGTAGCCTCTGTCTATAATGTCCAGGATCCATTTGTCTTTTGTGACAATATGCCAATTTTTCGAAAATAATGCCAGTTTTCCGCCTAAAGGTGCTGCCATTTGAGCCTTGCTTGGCATGCAAAGGGGAAAGTCATTGGGTCTGCTTTTTGAATGGCTGTGAACTATCCTCACCACCTCTTTGTGTAGGTGCTTGCCATTGTCTGCCTGTAAACGATACTTGAGATTGCCCTCTGCCCCTCGGGCGCCTGTATCTACCTCTTTGGGGTCTGTCTGTGGCTGGAAAGGACCAATTTTTGGAAGGCCAATTTCTACTGAAATGTTCCTCCATTTTCTTTAATACCTCCTCAGCTTTAACACCAAACAATACATCTTTTTGCAGAGGGGCATCTAGTAATTTAGCTTTGACATGATCTGGTAAGGTGTGCTCTTTGAGCCAGGCATGTCTACGTATGACTGATCCTGTAACAGCAGCTCTACATGAGGCCTCTAAAGCATCAAAACCACATTGCAAGGTATGTTTACCCAATTGTTCTGCACTATGTATCAAATCCTGCAACTCCTTCAAGTCTGGTTGTTCAGGTTGTGACATTTTGCTTCTCAACTGTGATAACAGAAACTGTTGGTACTTTAACATATGGAACTGACAGTTTAATGCCCTCATGGTTAAGGTGGCGAGGTGTATACCTTTTCCCCACCTTTCTAAAGCTCTGGAATCTCTCTGAAGGTAATGAATTTTTAGCAGTGGAGGCCTTAATTCCCTTGGTGCCCTGTGAGATAGTTTCTGGGTCTGCCGCATGGCTTTTGTATAGGAATTGGTGTGAGTCAGGAACCCGGTAATATCTGTCAGGCTTGACTGGGGCTGGAGGTAAAGAGTCTGGGTTAAGGCAGGCCTCCGAATACATCATCTAGAATGTCTAAGACAGGAGGTATAGCCAGAGGCCTGTGCTGAGGGAGCAAGAAAAAATCCCTAAGCCTTTTCTTGGAGTCAGAGTACTCTTGGCCTTCCCAGTGGAACTGTTCCCTCAAGGTATGCAAGGTTTCCCCAGAAGGGTAATCCTTGGGGGACGGAGGGAATGGACTCCTCTGCATCAGAATCTTCAAAAGGGGAGTATGAATGTTCCTGGTCATCAGAATGCTCTGAAATAATGGAGGCCTGGTCAGAGGAGGGGGATTCTTCCTCCACTCTGGGCCTTTTGTCCAGGAGGGGGGGGTTGAGAACCACTGATGAGTAATCAAATCCTCAGCCATTTTGAGCATCTGCTTTTTAGGCATGGGGCTTGAGAAGGGCCCTGTAGAGCTTGTCTCTTAGTATGCATGGCTGCTTTAGACTTAGTGAAAGCCTTGATGGAAAAAGAAGAGGAAAGCCTGAAGACACCTTGAGAGGTGGCAGACCTGTCTAAACTCTGAGTTTCATCGCCAAGAGTGGCTTCGGTATCTGTAGTCGGGTGTGGGCGAAGAGCCTGCGACCCCGGGTACAGTAGACACCGCCAATGAAGTGTCGTCGGTAGTCAGGGGCTGCGTAGGCGCCTCACTGAGAACCGGACCACCTGTAGTCGGCTTTGGCGTTGAGTCGGTAGAAGCTGGACCTCGTGATGTTGGTCCTTATCTTTGTGTCTTTTACTCAAAACTGGGTCGGAGTATCCGGCGACATAATGTAATTAAATTTTTGCCAAAATAGTGTTGGGCGAACTCCGTCCGACGCTAATAGTGCGCCTGTTGAATGTAGCACAAAAACGACAGGCCGAGACGTCGTGGTCTGGGCCTAAGCAAGGAATGCAGAGGGAATGAAAATCCTTATGCGGTATTTGCTTCCCACATGAAATGCAATTATTAACTTTGTCTGACATCGGTCTGAGGCAAGAAAAGTTTCCCCAACGGGGTACTTAGCTTTCAAGGAGACTTCGGTTGAAAAATATTCGTAATCTCAGGAGCTGGCCACGCACTGCGAACTGCTTCTGCTTCGGGCACCGCGCAGCAAGAAAGACTGGAGAAAATGGCGTCGGCTGGTTCTTTTATACCCCTGTTGCACTGACGTCAGGAAGGAAGCGACGACAACCCGGACCGGACCTAGACTTTTGGAATTGCCGACCGAGGACTCACCTGACGGCAGGAAAACCCATCTATTATGACTGCAGCTGTATGCACGATGAACATCCAGATAAACTAGTACTGTGGAAGCGAAGGATAATAACCGATTACATACTGCGAATGCTGCCTTCTAGTTATAGAACCTGAGCATTACTAAAATAGGCTCAAATAGGGTTTGAAGAGGGTCACTTCACTTGTGAACAGTGCACTTATGCAATAATTAATTTTGAAAGAAATTACTTGGGGATATTTTAAACACTTTTTTTGACTGAAAAGGGAAGTGTAAAACTCTTACACACACACACACACAAAAAACTTACCTCACAATTGTGACACCTCTTGTTTATGGTTTTGGACATAGATACAATAATTCAGGAATTGTGAAAACACATTTGTTTGCTAAACAACTACAAGTGGTATGGGATTTTTTATTTTTTTTTATCTAGGCAAGGCATATAAAATATAAATACCCCTTTGTTAGGTTATACAGGGCAGCTTTGACTTTCTAACTGACTTATTCAGAGTCAAACAGGACAGAAGAGGAGATAAAAAAAATAAATTTCTCTTTGTCTAGCTGGAAAGAATGAAGACTGCTAGCAAGCCACAGCCTTAACTTCTTCTGCTCTATAGTCAGACAGGTTTTTATAAAGTAAATTCTGACAGTTAACAAGCAAAGCTTTTTTGAAAGCTAAGGGGGCGGGGGGGGGGGTTGAAAAAGAAGCAATCTCACTACTCTTTACAGCAAAAAATAAGGTGCATAGTTTAGAAACAGTGACAACGTTCTATAGAGATATGAATTTAGAAAGTCAAACCAACTTACTTTCTTGTTCTTTTTCTGACCCAGTGTAAGAGTACCTTGATTGCTTTCCTCTGATCTTTCATTGAATGGGACACTAATTTTTCACACAATGGTGAGGTTGGTGAGGTTGGTGACTGTACATTTTCAGACTCCCCATCGTTCAATATGGAAGAAAGACTGGAAGATGATGCAAATTTTTTCTTAAGATTGCCTGTTAGTTCTTTGATCTAGGGAAAAAAAAGTTTTAAAATTAGACAAATTATAGCACTGATATAAATGACACAGCCAAAAATGTACATTCATACAAGAATTTGGCCTCAAGGGTTCTGTTACATATGTAGCATAGTAAAGTAGATTCTTTTAATGACATGGGCAATTACATGCTTCAGTAAATTAGTAAATGTACACAGTAGGGGCACAACAAATAATTCACTTGAGAGTGTTGTTGTCTTTCGGCTTTTCCTGGTTAGGGGTCGCCACAGCGGAACTCCGGTTCGCTAATGACTGACAGTAGATTTTAATGAACACCGGTGCCAGCTCAACGCTCAACCTTCAACGGCATGCCCATTTACGCATGTCTTTCAACGCCCCACCTAACCATGGGAGGACATGCAGACTCCACACAGAAGGCACTCCCCGCACTCCAGCCGAGAATCGAACGGGAGAACCTCTTGTTGTGAGGCAACAATGCTACCGCTGCACCACCGCGGATCAATAATTCACTTGAGACTATGACTTTCTTAATAGATTGTAACAAACTTTCTTAGCCTATCTAGCCCACATAGCCCTGGAAATGGTTGTGCTGAAGGGAAAAAGGGCAGTTGGCAAAACTAAAATCTTTTTTTCAAAAATACTTACATTTTTATAACATGAGACACAGAGGTTAAATTTACCAATAACTCATCAAATAGCACCAAGTTTCATACCCATTAGTTTACAGTTTCTGAAGCAGTCTCAACAAAATCTTACAGGCAGGATTAAACTTCTGGTAAAAACGGGGAGTACATCTGCAGAAAGAAATGCATTTGGCTGTTTGCTTTTGAAAGACTACTCAGATCAGTGGTAGTGGTCTCAATTCTATGCTGCTGCATTGACAGTCTGACATTTTAATTTAAAATTGCACTGCTACATCCTTTTATTGCTGCTTATATGATGGATCAGTTATAAAATATCACATCACTTTTTTTTAACACAAAACAGAAGAAGTGCAATAAACAGCACTTAAATATTGTAAATAACCACCAGCAGATGCATACAACTTTTCAACAGTCTCATATTAAGAAAGCACAAAAGAACTTTAAAAAATAAGTAATTTATCTAACATTCTGTGCATCTTCAGTTACTTTTTACTAAACACTAGTTAATATCAACATTTTCACACAGTTTGTAGCTATAACTTCATATTGTACAATGCCTTTCAGTATTTCCACAGAATATTTTCAACTTCCATGCACTACTTTTAAAGTTTCAATAAATGAATATTCATAGTTATACCGTTTTATTTATAATACATACATTTGCATAGTTCTGCATATCCCCTTTTTTAAATAACATGCATAGGAAAATGTTGTTTCTTATATGCTCACATATTCTTTTTAAGTAGGCAGCTATAAAAAAAGTTCTTTTGGAAGGAAACCTTGCAAGTGTGTGGAAAGCCTGGTAACACACTTCAGCCCCTCTGTCGAGTATGATGGAAGGAAGTGTGGTTTTACTGTTTAAAGTCTACAATTTTCAATATGGTTTCAGTACTAGTTACAAAGAACTTTGTTATTTCTAGACTGATGTTTTCAGACAGCAAAAAGTGATGCATGCAGGTGTTTTTAAGAACATGATGGAGTGTCAGCTGCTTTGTTAATAGAGTCTCAGTCCATTGATGACAACAATCACTGAATGGATATGAAGTTATGGAAAGCAAATATAGAATACACCTTGGTACGGCACAAAACGATGAAGCTTGTGTCTAGAGTTTTCAATTGCTGTGCAAAGCAACTTGAGATATCTAGGCAAGATTTTAGTGATTTTCTAAAAGAACAATCATGAATCCATAATGCCATCTCAGTTGCAGACATGGAAATAAGAATAAAAGTGGTTTATCTTGAACAGAAGTTCATAAGTTATACCAGTGTTTTAGGCCTTAAGGCCATTGTAAAACACTGACTCTGTCTGAAAATTTAGGATTCCATCCACAGTCCCCAGGCAGCAATTTACTTGCATACTTACATTATGATAAACTACCCAGAACCCTTTGTCTACAAGATAGTCAACTCCAGATTCTTGTAACAGTTTGTGCAATGCATTATCCTTAAATAATGATTTATTTAAATGAACATAAAAAAATCTAAGTTTTTATATTTATGTATTTGGGAGTTTGATTAAACTTACACATTTAATGGTGCCTGAAGGGTTACATCGAGTGCCTAATAAGCTAAAATTGCTTTCCCTCAAAAATATCTGTGTAGAGGGAGAGCACATTTAGTTTCAAACACCTATCACAATAAGTAAAATCACTAACTGTACAAGTGCATTTGGTAAATTTTCTTTGTAATGATTCCAGTTTCTGAAGTTGGCTGTCTGTACAGATGCAGAAGGAGTTGTATTCCAGTAAAGGTCTCAAATATATGGAATAAATAGCAACCATATTAGCTTCAATTCTTACTGAAATAGATTTTAACATTTGCCCCATATGTCTTAAAGTCTTTCTCCTTATAAGATTTATATGCTTATCAAATGTTAATTAGTAATTATGTAATTCTGTGTTTAACTCCTAGCCTAGGGGATTTGTATTGCCACATAAGTGTTACATCTTGTGTTATTTCTGCTAAATATCTAAGCTGTTGGCTGGCCAAGATTAACCTGCAATCCACTGGCCGTATAAGCTAAATTACGTATACATTTATTTGCACTTTTTTCGTATAGTACTGCATTTTATTGATTTTTTCACTGAATATTACTTGAACTGAATATTGTGGTTTCTCTGTGTCTCTACAGTTGGTTCCCCGCCTGTCCTCCCTGTTCTTGTTGTAGTGTTAATCTTGGTGGCTTTGAAATTGCACGTCCGTCTTGTATTGGATACTCCTTCTAGGCCCATCTCATTTGCTCGCTCAGCTGAGTGCAGTGAGATCATATTTTGATTTCAGACGTGCCTACTAGTTCCATCTCTTCAGCTTTATCTACTGTGCACAGAGAGAGCATTTGGGAAGGACAACCCCTGTAGCCTCTTAATCCTGCTCTGTTCCTCTCTCGAAAAAAATATATATATACTTTATTCAGCTGTTCTTACTGTAACTGTCTTAGTTTGATGTTCTGTGTGCTCTTATCTGTTCAATTGCTCTTACTCTACACTTATTACTACTTGTTAGTAGCATCCTAATTTACTGCCTTCTGCGCTTGTTTTTAGTCATTTGTTAAATTGCAAAAAAAAAAAAAATTCTAATCTTGTTTCCTGCCTTTCCTGTAATTAGTCCAGCCCAGATACAGATTTGCTGTATCCAGGACTGTTTGTAAGCTTCTGAGCCCCCCAAGCCTTTCTGTGTTGGAGGGAAGCCTCATAGCTTATCAGTGAGAGTGATAGGAACTAGGTAGCCTATCTACCACAAGAGTGGTTTCTGGCCCAGAAATTTTAGTTTATTGGCCATTTGGGCAGTTTTTCCATCTCTTTCAAATTTCTGGTTTAATAGCCCGTGTTTGCGCCTGTTTCCCACCTTTCCTGTTACTAGTCTTGTCCAGATACAGATTTGCTGTATCCAGGACTGTTTGTAAGCTTCTGAGCCCCTGCAAGCATTTCTGTGCTGGAGGGAAGCCTTCTAGCTTATCAGTGGGAATAGTAAGCACTAGATAGCCTATCTACCACAAGAGGAGTGGATTCTGGCCCAGAAATTGTAGTTTATTGGCCTTTTGGGCAGTCTTTCCATCTCTTTCAACTTTCTGGTTTAAAATCCTGCATTTGCGCTCGTTTCTCACCTTTCCTGCAACTAGTCTAGTCCAGATACAGATTTGCTATATTCAGGACAGTTTGTAAGCTTCTGAGTGGTGTCAAAGTCTGCTCTTCAAAATTTTCCTTAGATCTGCTAGTTCTCTCCCCTCCTGCACTTTTACTAGCTTAGTAGTCTAGCAATTTACCAAACTTCTTGGAGCAATTATTGTAGCACACAAAAGTGCTATCAGCACTAAACATTCTACATGGAAACAGCTCCAGATCTTATTATTAATGCCCACCCCTCCAGGCATGTCTAAAGGTCAGTTCCCTCTGCTTTCTCCTATTAACGAACTTTGGCATCCTGAGGCAATGTAGCAACTGCCTCATGTACACAGACAACCCTCTCTGCTTACCTCCCAACACTCAGACTTGTGAGAGTTGCACTTACATATCAAAATTGGAAATCACGCACTCTCCAGTCAAGACCGGAACAACTGGTCAAAAGGAAAAGGTCAACACTTGCACCACACCACATGGAACACATAGCCCACCAGAACACACACCAGCACTGCCTTCACAGAAAAGCACAAACCACACTCCTGTTTTCATGGGGGATCTCAATAGAAATCTACCCAAACAGCAGAGACCTCCAAGGCAGAAATGCACTCGACCACCAAAATATAACACTAATCACGAGACACATAACTCTCCTAAACAGTGTACCACTCAACCAAAGCCCCTTAGGCAAAAAGTACAGTTTTGTACCTACCATAAATGTAGATGTCCGAACTGGATAGCATCTGCAGTCATAACAACTGGGTTGTCCTGTCGTCAGGCAGCCCTTCAGTCGGCCGGATTCCAAAGTCCGGGTCCGGCTTCGGCTGATGTCGCACTTCACCCGACGTCATCTCTGTTGGTCTTCGGGTATAACAGCATCAGCCGACGCCATTTTCCTCAGTGTTTCTTGCCCCAGATGCCAGTAGCCCTCTTGAAGGCTAAAATTTGGATAGATGCCAATGTTTCCAAAAAGATAGACGTAAACACAAAAATAAACATGTATGTACATATATACAAACAAATACACCATAAAGACTCCCCACCAGCTAGCTATTAGGAGGGTAAACACCCTAGGAGTACCACAGAGGGGAAGGAGGGAGGGTAATCCTGACTGCAGATGCTATCCAGTTCGGACATCTACATTTATGGTAGGTACAAAACTGTACTATGTCCTTCATGGATGCATCTGCAGTCATAACAACTGGGTAGAATACCATAGCCAACTAGGGAGGAGGATAAAAGTAGATTATGGTGTGTTTAGGATCCCTTGCAGTACAGCAGTGGCAAACCCTGCTCGGGATCTGGAATATAGAGGCAAATTATAATGCTTGGCAAATGTATGCACGGAGGTCCAAGTAGCCGCCTCAATAATGTCTTTGGTTGCCACTCCTCGTAAGAAGGCTGTGGTAGTGGCTGTTGCCCTTGTAGAATGAGGTCTTATGTTCTGTGGAATTGGTTTTCCATGGAAGGAGTAACAGAATCGTATGCAAGTTCCTATCCATTTGGAGATTGTCTGTTTGGAAATAGCTTTTCCTTCCCTTCCTGTTGCATAGGCTACAAGTTGGTCAGTCTTTCTGCTATTTTTTGTTCTGTCCAAGTAGTAGCGTAGCTGTCTATGTACATCCAAGGTATGCAGTATTCTTTCCCCTCTGTTTTGTGGGTTGGGAAAGAAGGTAGGTAGGTGGATTGCCTGGTTTAAAGACACTCTGGATACCACCTTAGGCATAAATGTAGGATTAGTCCTCATGGACACTCTATCTTGGTGGAAGATTAGGAAGGGTTGTACTGCCATTAAGGCCTGTAGTTCTGAAACCCTCCTTGCTGAAGTAATTGCCAGTAGGAAAGCAGTTTTCTATGACAGGTGTTGTAGGTCTGCTGTTGCTGCTGGTTCAAAGGGTGATAGTGTCAACTTTTCTAGCACAAAGTTTAAGTCCCAAGCTGGTAATGGTGGTTTCCTTGGAGGTTTTACATTCTTGATTCCTCTGAGGAACTGCCTGAGCAAAGGTGCGAAAAACAGGTGGATCAAAGCTGTATTCTGCTGAAATAGCTGATGCATGTATCTTGATGGAGGAGTAGGACAGGCCTGAATGAAGAAGTTCGCCAGATACTCCAGAATGTTAGGCATATCTATGTTTGACACATCTTTTCCTCTTTCCGTACTCCAAATGACAAACCTTTTCCATTTTCCAGCATAGTTTCTTCTTGTTGAAGGTCTCGTGCTTCAAGAATAATGTCTTTAACTCTTTGGGAAAGTTCTGGATTAGCTGCTGCTATGTGATGTTCCATGCAGTCAGTTGCAACATTTTTAGGTTTGGATGTATGATGCTGTAGTTGTTCTGAGTTAACATCAAAGGCATCAGGGTATTGGCCACATATTGTTCGAGACATGCTCCTCAGCAGTGGGTACCAGTGTTGTCTTGGCCAGTTTGGAGCTATCAGGATTACCCTTGGACGTTCTTCCTTGATTTTTAGTAGTACTTTTGTGTATCAAGGGAAGAGGTGGGAATGCATATGCTGTTAGGCCTTTCCAGCTGAAGGAGAGAATCCACTTTCCATGCTAGTGGGTGGAATGTCCTTGTGCAGAACTTTTGAGCTGGTGATTGAGAGGTGATGCGAATAGATCTATCTGAGGCATTCCCCATTTCTTTGAGATGGTCTTGAAGATGTCCGGTGCAGCTTCCATTAAGTGGGCATCCGATGTGGTTCTGCTTAATATGTCTGCTAGAGTATTTTCTTTCCGGTACAAATATTGCCTGTAACTGGATGTTGTAGCTGAGTGCCAGGGTCCACAGCTCCAAAGTCATTCTGCATAGGGGTATGAATGAGTGCCTCCCTGTTTGTTGATGTACCACATGACTGTGGTGTTGTCTGTCCTTATCATCAACTGGCCCTCTTGGAGAAATGGTTTGAACTTTTGGATTGCCAGCTTTACTGCCAGCATTTCTTTTAGGTTGATGTGCAGGTGAAGTTGATCCTGTGTCCACAATCCTTGCACGCATTTGTCCAGCATGTGGACCCCCGATCCTAGGTCTGAAGCGTCTGTTGTGATGGTCTGGCTTGCTTGACATCTGCGAAAGGGTAGGCCTGGGTTTGACTGACATGCCTGAGCCCACCATAGGAACTCCTGCTTTAAGCATGGAATTAGTGGGATTTCTGTTTCTAGGCTGTGTCTGTGTTGGGACCATAAATTCTTTAGGTACCACTGTAGTTTTCTCATATGTAGTCTGGCAAATGGGACCAAGATTATGCATGATGCCATGAAGCCCAAGGCCTGCAGTACTTTTCTTGCTGTTAACTTGTTCAGTTTTGTTAGTGCCAAGAAGTAAAGAGGGAGTTCTTTGTTTTTCTGTAGTCAGGAATGCCATTTGTTTTACAGTGTCCAATTCCCAAGAATGTCCTTGTTTGGGATGGTATCAGCCTTGACTTTTGTAAATTGACTGTGTATCCCAGTGCTTGTAGCAAGTAAATGACCCTTTGTAAATCTGTTGTCAGCTTGCTTATGTTGTCCCCTTGTAGCAGGCAGTCGTCCAGGTATGGGTAAATTTGAATTCCTGTAGTCTGCAATGGCGATTACTGATGCCAGGCATTTTGTGAATACTCTGGGCAGTAGATAAGCCAAAGGGCAATGCTGAGAATTGATAGTGCTCTGATCCTGCAAGAAATCTGAGGTATCTTCTGCAGATTGGTCGAATGGGGACGTGCAGGTATGCCTCCTTGAGATCTAGAGTTACCAGCCAAGACTCCTTGCCCAGCATGGGAAGAAGTTGCTGTAGGGTCAGCATTTTGAATTTTGGGACAATGATGTATGTATTTAAGGTGGACAGGTCGAGAATTGGTCTCCAACTTTTTCCTTTCTTGGAACTAGGAATAGTCTGGAGTAGAACCCTTTCCTTGCTCTGCTGTTGGCACTCTTTCCACAGCTCTCATGTTTGCTAACTCCATTATCTGTTGTAGTGCCTCTGTTTTTGATTTGGAGGTAGATTTGGCATTCCTCTTTGACTGGTAAAGTGTGGAAGTGAAACCGGTAACCTTGATCTATGGTTTGTAAAATCCACTTGTCTTTTGTTATGTAGTGCCAGTTCTTTGAAAATAAGGTTAACTTTCCGCCTAGAGGAGCTGCTATTTGTTCCCTGGTAGGCGGATTTAGGGTTAAGTCACTGTGGTTGTGCTGATGTAGTGGCAGTGGTTGTGTCTGTGCCTCTGTTGTTACCTTGCCACTGTCGTCCTCTGTAGGCACCTCCTCTGGATTGGTTTCTGCCTCTGGAACGTCTATTCCTGCCCCTTTGAAATTTTGTGGAGTCAGGAAAGGACCAATTTTTGGCAGGCCAGTTCCTGCTAAACCTTGGGGGTTGAACCTGCAAGAAATCTTTAACCGTTTGAACAGATTTTGCCTTTTCTTCCATTTTCTTCATAACCTGCTGGGCAGGTGTACCAAACAAACTTGTCTTATCCATAGGAGCATCTAGCAACTTAGCTTTAACATGATCCGGTAAAGCTTGCTCCTTTAGCCATGCATGCCTTCTTATCACTGTGCCAGTCATGGCTGATCTAAATGAAGCCTCCAGTGCATCATAGCCACATTTTAAGGAATGGTTGCTAACCTGTTGTATGTTATTTACCATTTCTAATACATATTTCTTATCAAGAGATTCATCAGTGGTTAGTTTTTAGTTAACTGATCAAGCATAAACTCTTGGTATTGTATCATGTGAAACTGACAGTTTAAAGCTCTAGCTGAGAGAGTAGCTGAAGTGTAGACCTTTTACCCCATCTGTCTAATGACCTTGCTTCCCTTTCAGAAGGAATAGGGTTTTTAGCTATGGTCGACTACTGCCTTAGGACCCTGGGATATAGTTTGGGGTCTGCAAGTGGGGCCTTGTAAAGGTGGTGATGAGTATCTGGCACCCTGTAAAATCTGTCTGGTTTGGCAGGGGCTGGGGTAAAGAATCTGGAGTGGAGCAGACATCATTGAAAGCATCATCCACCACAGAGAACAGGAGGTATAGCTAAGGGCCTGTGCTGTGGGAGGTGCAGAAAGGTCCTAAGTCTTTTCTGGAGTCTGAAAAATCCTGTTGCTGCCATTGGAACTGCTCTCGCATGGCATGTAAGGTTTCCCAAAGGAGAATTCTTCTGGTGGGAAGCAGCTGGAATGGATTCTTCAGCATCAGAATCTTCAAAATTGGAGAAAGGAGCCTCTTGCTGGTCAGTTATGTCTGATTCGTCAGCAGAATCATCAGAGGACACTGGCTCAGGGGGCTCTGCCCTAGGTCTCTTCTCTGCGGGCTGAGAGGCCCTGTCTGGGTGAGATTGAGATCCTCTAATTAATGAAATTAAATCTTCTGCCAAAGTAAGCATTTGAGAACTAGAAGAGGGCCTGGTTGTGGGGAGTTTAACAGGCACTGTCTTAGTAGTCTTGGCTGCTTTAGCCCTGGCGAAGGCCTTAATGGACATGGTTGCTGGAGGCCTAGCAGCACCACGAGTTGGGGTAGAGACATCCAAGGGAATGGTGTCTGATAAGTCAGTGGCAACCACCGTAGTGGATAAAATTTCTGAGGCCGATTCAAGAGTGGTAGCAGGGGCCTCAGTTGTAGAGATAGGTTCAGCTGTACTTTGATCAGTTTTCTCGGTTTCGGCCGAAACCGAGACACTCATGATTTGCTTAACCATGGTTTCGGCGAAACCGCGGACCCGAAAGTGTCGGTCTTTATCTTTGCGTTTTTTGGCAGATTGGGTAGTCGGAGGATCCGACGGCATAATGTACGCAAAATCAGAACCGAAAAACTTGTTCTGCAAACTCCGACCGACGCCTAAGCGTTAGGTCGGTTGAAAAAGCACAGGCGAACAGGCTGCTACGTCGTGGGCTGGGCCTAAACAAGGCAGACAATAAGAGTGGAAATCTTTATGAGGTATTTGTTTCCCACAGGTTAAACAATTATTAACTTTTTCTGACATCGGCTGAGGCAAGAAAGAGTCCCCAGCGGGTACTTAGCTTTAGAAGTCTTGGTAGTATTCGGTAGAAGTAATCTCTGGATCCGACCGACCTGCACTTGCGAACAGCTTCTGCTTCGCGGCAAGAAAGACTGAGGAAAATGGCGTCGGCTGATGCTTTTATACCCGAAGACCAACAGAGATGACGTCGGGTGAAGTGCGACATCAGCCGAAGCCGGACCCGGACTTTGGAATCCGGCCGACTGAAGGGCTGCCTGACGACAGGACAACCCAGTTGTTATGACTGCAGATGCATCCATGAAGGACATCAGCATACCAAACACACTAGTCAATAGGTGACTCAATAGTGAGGCACACTGATGTCCCACTCACTAGGTTGAATAAAGAGAAAGTAACAGTTAGCTGCCTGTCAGGTGCCAGGATCCTTGACATAATGCATGTACTCAGGTCCCTCAACAACAGGTACAAATATGACTCAATCATTGTACATGTGGGTGTAAATTACCTGAGACGTACCTCCTTGGACTACATGAAGAAAGACATGGAGGAGCTCTCGGATTATGTAGCCCAGGCGGGTGTGACCCTAACCCTGAACCGGATCCTACCATCACCCAGAATGATACCAAACTACAAGCAGAAAATAATTGATTTCAACAATTGACTAAGTTTCTGGCATCACTCTAAGGGGATCCAGTATCTGCCTGCCTGGGAAGACATGATTGACAGACCTCGATGCTTTGCTAGAGATGGCCTGTATCTGTCACCCCTGGGCTTCCGGATACTGGCTAAGGCTCTTGCCGCCTCTATAGTGCCTTTTTTAGGCGGTGTTCCAAAGACCAAATTACCTCTGTAACAGCTACAAACAAATGCAATCTGAGGGTCATATTGCTCAACGCTATAAGTCTAAATCTCAAAATGGACTCGCTCGAAGCACTCCTTAAAATGGAGAACATCAACTTTTGTGCTGTAACAGAGACCTGGTTCAAGGCAGCAGAAAGCACCCCTAACACTACCAGGCTATAACACTTTCCACACCTTTCGGCCCCAGTACTTGGACCGAAGTTCCAAAGGCGTGGTGTTTCCATATTCATAAAGGATGCACACACCTCCAGACTGGTAGCCCAACATAATGCATCAGAGATACTTCAGTTGCAGCTAACACTGGGTAAGACAGTGATTTAGGTTGTAGCCTGCTACAGGTCCTCAACCATGTCGCAAGACTCGCACTCCACGTTCCTAAGCACCCGGGAGAATAATAGGGCCCAACTTTACACTCTCATGCTAGGTGACTTCAACTACCCCTCCATTAACTGGGAAAACTACTCCTGTACCAATACACGTGCCCAACATTTCCTGGAGTTCAATTCCAATGTCCTGGACCAGCTCATTCTTACCCCCACTAGAGGTAGCAACATCCTTGACCTGGTCATTACTAATATGGGCAACCATTGCTCTACATCAATAGTCAGCTACTCCCTGGTTAGATTTGACCACAAACTAATCACCTTGGAAATCCCCCCCCCCCCCCCCCCCGCAAAGGTAGCCATTATGAAAAAACTTCTCTAAAGCTAACTTTTGGCTCCTAAAAAAAGTGCAGCTGTGTACACTTGCCATAAATGTAGATGTTCAAGTGTATTCACTGTTGCAGTCATCACATTTGGGTTATCCCTGCCAGGGTAGCCCCCGTCTGGCCTGAATATCAGTGACTTAGTATTTCTGACCTGGTTGCTGTCACTTGAGGACTGACATCAGGTCGTCAGTGGTATAAAGTAAGGCAGCCGATGCCATTACATCAGTTTTTCTTGCCCTAACCTGTCAGGAGCCCCCAAAGTAGGAGGCCAGGCTCTGGTGGTAGAACCCCACCAGTGGAAAATAAATACCAATATGTCCCTTATAAGAAAAGGAAAACAACAAGGAAGAATGGTAACAAAAGGAGAAAGAGAAGAAAGGGGGATGGAAAGAGGGAAACCAGGACTGCAACAGTGAATACCCTCAAATATCTACATTTATGGTAAGTGTACACAACCGTACTATGTTCTTCGTGTTTCACTGCTGCAGTCATCACATTTGGGTAGATTCCCAAAGCTGAGGAAATGGGTGGAAGCAGTCTAGGAAGCTAGGGGCAAACCCTGCCCTGGATTTAGAGAAGAGAGGCAGGTGGTAATGCTTTTTAAAAGTGTGAACAGATGTTCAGGTGGCAGCCTCCAGGATGTCCATGGTGGGGACTCCTCTGAGGAAAGCTGCAGAGGTGGAGGCTGCTCTGGTGGAGTGTGTCCTGACCCCCTTGGGGTGAGGCTTGCCATGCTATTTGTAGCAGAAATGGATGCAGTGTGCTATCCATTTGTAAATCATTTGCTTGGAGATGGCTTTGCCTCTGCCCCTGAAGCAAAGCTAACCAGCAACTGCTCAGACTTTCTGAAGAGTTTAGTCCCATCCAGACAGTATCTGAGCTGTCTGTGCTCATCTAGAGAGTGCAGAATCCTTTCCCCCTTATTTTGGGGGTTAGGAAAGAAGTTGGGTAAATGGATGGATTGGTTGAGAGCCACACTGGACACCACCTTGGGCATGAAGGATGGATTTGTTCTGAGGGATACCCTAACTGCATGGAAGATGATGAAGGGTTCCACAGCCATGAGTTCTTGCAGCTCAGAGACTCTTCTGGCTGAAGTGATGGCCAGGAGCAAGGCTGTCTTCCAGGAGAGAAATTTTAGCTCTGCAGAAGTAATTGGTTCAAAAGGGGGCAGGGTGAGCTTTCCAAGACAAAGTTAAGGTCCCATGCTGATGTTGGTGCCCTTCTGGGGGGCCTCAAGTTGCTAGCCTCTCTGAGGAACTGTTTAATCAGAGGGTGTGAAAAAAGAGGCTGCTCAGTGGGAAAATGAGCAGAAATAGCAGAGGCATGAATTTTTACAGAGGAGAAAGAGAGACCACTGTGTAGTACTCTAAGTAAGTAAGAGTTAGCAAGTAACTAAGTAAGTAGTTACTGCTAAGTAATCCAGGATGAGCGGGATGGAGGGCTGTGACGTATTGGCCCCCTTAGCCTGGATCCAGGTGCAGAACCTTTTCCATTTATCTGCATAAGACTTTCTGGTGCTGGGGCATCTGGCCTCTCGGATAACATCCAGAAGCTGTTTACTGGGGATGGCAACTTGGTCAGGGATTAAGGTATAAGCCAAGCTGACAAATTGAGTGTCTGCAATTGGGGGTGCATGAATTCCCCTTCTCTCTGGGTTAGGAGGTTTGGAATCGGAGGAAGATTCCATGGAGGCAGCAGTGACATAAACCTTGGTTTACCTAGGGGAAGGACAGGGCATCCACTTTCCAAGCCATGCAGTGATGCTCCCTGGTGTGGAATTTGCAGAGCTGATGGTTGGTGTGGGAGGCAAAGAGGTTGACCCCCAGGGTTCCCCACTTCTGAGTTATTAGGAAGAAGGTATTTCTGTTGAGCTGCCACTCATGGGGGCCCAAGAGCTTTCTGCTTAATGGGTCTGCCAGGGAGTTGAGAGAGCCTGGCAGGTATTATGCTAACAGATGTATCTGCATGGAAGAGGCTGTGAACCAAAGGGTCATGGCCAGCCTGTACAGCGGGTAGGCGTGAGTCCCTCCCTGCTTGTTGATGTACCACATCACAGTGGTGTTGTCTGTTTTGATCAGGAGAACCCCTGGAGAGAGAAGAGGTTTGAAAGCTATCAAGGCCTGCAGCACAGCCATCATCTCTTTTTGACTGATGTGCAGGGGGAGTTGCTGGGGGTTCCATTGGCCCTGTATACACCTGCTGTCCAAGTGTGAACCCCATGCATAGTCTGATGCATCTGTGGTGAGGGTCAGGGCAGCATGGTGTGGGGAGAAGGGCAGTCCCTTGTTGTGGGAGTAGGCTGTTGCCCAACAAAGAAATTCCTTCCTCGTGCAAGGAATAATAGGCAGAAGAGTTTCCAGATCTTGAGACTGTTGACATCAAAGGCTCTTTAGGTACCAGTGAAGTTTCCTCATATGCACTCTGGCATATGGAATGAGGAGAATGCAGGAGGCCATGAACCCCAGGGTTGCAGGATTTTCCTTGCAGAAAGCTGGGGCCTGGTGGCCAGTTGAGAGAAGTAAGATGATAGGAAAATGTGTTTCTCTGGTGTAAGGCATGCCATCTGGGATGCTGTGTCCAGACTTGTTCCTAGGAAGATTATCCTTTTGGTGGGCACCTGTTTGGATTTCATTTCATTGATTGTGTACCCTAGGGAAGTTAGTAGGTCCTTTACATAGGCCAGGTCTTTGAGCAGCTTTTCCTGGCTGTCTGCCTGAATAAGGCAGTTGTCCACATAGGAGTAAATTTGAATATTTATTTTTCTGCAAAAGGCAATGGCCGGAGCCAGGCATTTTGTGAAAACTCTGGGAGCAGTAGATAAGCCAAAGGGAAGCACAGAAAATTGAAAGTGTTGAGATCCTGCCCTGAAGCAGAGATATTTTTTTGCAGGACTCCCTAATAGGAATGTGGAGGTAGGCCTCTTTTAGGTTCAGGGTGGCTAGTCAGGTGTCCCTGAAGAGCATGGGTAGCAGCTGCTGCAGGGTGAGCATTTTGAATTTTGGGATTACCAGAAAGATGTTTAGAATGGATAGATTGAGGATGGGGTGCCAGGTGCCCTCTTTTCTGGGCACCTGAAAAAGTCTGGAGTAGAAGCCTTGGCCTATCTGCTCTGCAGGAATGTGCTCTACTGCCCCCCAAGGAGAGCAGGGAATGGATTTGCTTTTGAGCTTCTGAACACTGATTTGGTGGAAGATCTAGGAACCCTTTTGAGGTTGGAAGGGTGTGGAAGGAGAATTTGTACCCCTGAGACACAATGTTCAGAATTCATTGGTGTTTGGTATTGGTGGTGCAGGTGCTTGAGTGAAAAGAGAGTTTTCCTCCTAGGGGTATGTGAAGGTGGGCAGAGACGAGGTTGAGAAGGGGAGAGTCACTGAGTTTTTACCATAAGGGGGTGGCTTAGAACTCCCTGGTTTTGAAGTGGATGTAGTCTACTGCTTAGATCTCTGCAACCCCTGGGGCTGCTGTCTGGGGGGTCTGTTTCCATGGGGCCTAGGCTGGCCCTGTCTACTCGGAGCAGGAAAGGACCACTGCTTGGTGGGAAAATGCCTGCTGAACCTAGGGGGCTGGACCTGTAAGAAATCTTTTAACAGTCTGCATAGATTTTGCTTTTTCTTCCATCTTTTTTGAGACCTCTTATGCTTTAGTGCCAAACAAGTTATCTTTGTGCAAGGGTGCATCCAACAATTTTGATTTGATATGGTCTGGCAGGGGTTGTTCCTTAAGCCATGCATGTCTTATAATTACAGATCCAGTGACTGTTGCCCTGCAAGAAGCTTCTAGGGTGTCAAAACCACAGTGCAAAGTGTGTTTAGCTACTTGACTAGCAGAATGCATTAAGTCCTGTAAATCTTTAGATTCCGCCCATGCAGGAAAGGAGGAAATTTTTTGTTTAAGGAGTTCCAAGGTATGTTGCTGATACTTAAGCATATGAAACTGACAATTCAGTGCCCTGACAGCAACAGTAGCTGAGGTGTATACCTTTTGACCCAATCTGTCCAGTGCTCGGGAATCCCTGTCTGAGGGGGTGGAATTCTTAGCTGAGATTGCATTAATTCCTTTTGGCCCTTGATTAATGACCTCAGGATCAGATGTTGGATTTTTAAAAAGATATTTGTATGAGTCACGGACTCTGTAGTACCGGTCTGGTTTTCTGGGAGCAGGAGGGAGGGCATCTGGAGTCAAGCTGGATTCAAGGAAGACATCATTCACCACATCTAGGACTGGGGGAATGGCTAAGGGCCTGTGTTGTGGAAGGTCCAGAAACTCTGAGTCTCTTTTAGAATGTGGGTAGTCTTGACTCTTCCATTGGAAATGCTCCCTTAAGGTATGCAGGGTTTCCCCAAAGGAAAAATCCTCTGGGGGAGAAGCTGAAGGAATGGATTTCTCTGCATCAGAATCCTCATATGTGGAGAGGGGCTGCATGTCTTCATAGTCAGATGCATCGGATTCATCTGACTCTTGTTCAGACAAAACTACTGGAGACATATCTCCCTTTTTGAGGGAGTGGTTTGGCTTCCCCTAATCAGCATGATAAGGTCTTCTGTCATTTTAAGCATTTGAGACTGAGACAAGGGAGCAGGTGCCCGAGAATGGGTAGTCGGTTTCTTGGGTGTGGTTTCTGCGGCATACTGGACTCTGAAAGGGTCTCAGTAGCAGCCTGAAAATTAACTGAAGATGTCATCAGGGGCTGCAAAAGCGTCTCACTGAGTTACGGAGGACTGACAACCAGCTTAACGGAAGTGTCGTCGGAAGGTTTGGTCCTGTGCAGTCTGTCTCTGTCTATCTTTATGTTTTTTCGGAAGATCTGCTCTCAGATGGCTTACTGAAGCCATATCAGAATTCAAGGACTATAAACAGAAATATCTGGCTACAATAAGGGCTGACGATGAATAGTTCTGGCATTAAACAAAGCACAGAAGCGACAATGAGGGACTTCGTGGTCTGGGCCTGGACAAGTGACGCAATAAGAGTGGAAGTCCCGGTATGGTATTTGCTTTCCACAGGTGAGATAATTAAATTAAATTAAATTTTTCTAACATCGGTTGGTGCAAGAAAAAAAGATCCCCAATGGAGTACTTAGCTTTCGAAGACTTCAACTTCAATTCGGAAACGAAACTCAGGAAGCGGCCGACTGGCACTCGTGCGAACTGCTTCTGCTTCGGGCTCCACGGCAAGAAAGACTGATGTAATGGTGCCGGATGCCTTCCGTTATAACACTCATGGCCTGACATTACTCCTCAAGTGACAGCAACTGACGCAGAAATACTAAGTCTCTGGTATTCGGGCTGGCTGAGGGCTACCCTGGCAGGGATAACCCAAATGTGATGACTGCAACAATGAAACATGAAGAACATCAGAGGTGGCTAACTTCACGGCACCAATGCAAATGGGGAATAGTTGCATGACTGCCAAATCATACACCAATGCACTGTACGAACACGTACACAAATGCATGGATCTCGCCATGCCTAATAGAACCCAAGACGCTCTCCTCCAAAAAAAGGAAGCCAATCTGGTGGTCCCCTACCATAAACAAACTCTACAAAAGAAGGAGGAAACTGATGCGGAATAAGGTGAAGTCCCAAGACTGGAAAAACTTCCTTATCAGCCTCAACAAAAAGTTGAGATCCCTCATCAATCCTCTAAATATAGCTATGAAAACAGAATTGCAGCAGACAGTAAAGGCAACCACAAGGCCTTAGATAATTATGTAAATAATCTCCACGGCAATACCCAGATTTTCTTGGAGCTGTTGCACAATGGCACCTCCTATACTGAGCCAACAGATATTGACAATATACTGGCCAACAGATTCAGTGCCAACTTTACCCCTTTCTCCCCCACTAAAGAACCAATCACAATATCAGTAGATTGCCAGGCACCCAGTATTACTGCTGCACAGGTTAAAACAGCACTGTCCAAGGCCAAGAATACAGCTTCTATGGGACCTGACAATATCCCTGGCTGTGTTCTACATGAACTACAGAGTGAACTGGCACCTCACCTGTGTGCCCTGTTCAATCACAGCCTCATCGCAGGCTTTGTCCCTACCGAATAGCGCAATGCTACAGTCATCCCTCTGCACAAAGGAGGAGCGACTACAGACCCTGGGAACTAATGCCCCATTAGCCTAACAAGTCTGATATGCAAAGCTAAGTAACGCATCATCGTGGACTTAATAAACAAGGATATAGGGAATCCCCAAACTCTGGATCCCACACAGTTTGGTTTTGTGAAGGGTAGATCATGCCTGCTCAACTTGGTTGACTTCTTTGAGTCAGTCACTAGAGCTGTGGATGAAGACAAGGTGGTTCATACAGCCTACCTTGATCTGGCCAAGGCCTTTGATACAATTCCCCACTCAGGAATCATAGAAAAACTCTCTAAGCTAGGTATCAACCCCTATATCCCGAGGTGGGTTGCAAACTGGTTCACAGATAGAACCCACATCAGACTGCTGACTAGTCATGAGTGGAGTCCCACACGTTTCAGTCCTGGGTCCTCTCCTGTTTGGTATCTACTTCTCTTAAGTCTAGACCAACACGAAGGGACTCTGATAAAGTTCACAGATGATTGTAAGTTGGGAGCTATTATTAACTCCCCAAGTGATGTTGACATCCTACAGAACTGGCCTCACTGAGACCAACGACTGGCGTCAGAACCATGGCCTTAAGCTCAATGCCAAAAAATGTGTTGTTATCCCCTTTGGAAAACCCAGTTCCCATGAATTACCACATTGATGGGGGTCCACTGAATGCAGAAGGCATTATAAGAGATCTGGGAACACAGGTTGACAGCAACCTCTCTTTTGATCACCACATTGCCAGTGTGGTCAGAAAGTCTTTCTATGTGGCACATCTCATTAATAAGGGTTTTGCATCTAGTAAGAAAGAGGTAATTGTCTCCCTCTATTCTTCTTTCATTAGGCCAATTGAGTACAACGGCACATTTGGCATGTACCTCACTAGACACCAGCAACAACTGGAGAGGCTGGAAAAGTACCTCACAAAGAGGATCCTAGGCCTTAAACACTTGTCCTATATGAACAGACTATTCTCGGTCTCATATTGCCTACTTAGAGGCAATCTCTGCTTGACTTACAAAGCCATGTCTGACCTAGCTCTGTTAGAAATGCTACATCTAAAGAAATCCCAATCCCTCCACACTACATGCTCCAGAGACCTCATCCTCATTACCACAATCAACAGAACCTACTGGAGGGACAGGTTCATAACCCAGAGACTGTCCATGCTATGGAACAGACTTCCCATACATGTCAAGCAGAGCTCCTCACTGATCCTCTTCAAGAGAAATCTTGATGAGTGGATGGGAAATAGAAAATTCACCCCGGGGAGAATTCCAGTGGCTCGACTCGACAGAGGCACTGGGAGCTAAGGTCCGGTGACACGATGCTAGGGTAATCCTATGGCTAGGCTTGTAAAGGCTCCAGTGCCATTTGTCTAGTACATACCTATGAACCTATGATGTCAAGGTCATTATAATCATTTGCATATTATTTAAGTGTAAAACCTTCCAAATATATTGGACATCTTAATTTGTGCATATTAACATACATTCTGGGGATTCAATAAAGGGTCTAGCATGTTCTGTACAGCTTATGCTAAAAACACCCTTCTCCCATTATGTCCCCATTTGTGATTCAGAGACATGTTAGCTGCAATGAGGCAAGGCCATACTATTGGATAATTTGCATGTCTTTGAAATCCATTTATTTCCATGATGTGCGGATCATTGCTGATCTGCATGTGGTGGTAGTAAACTGCTGCTCATCTAGGTGGTGGTACCACAGTCACACACACACACACACACACACACACACACACACACACACACACACACACACACACTCTCAATACCTGTCTTGAACTTGTCTGCCTTCCTGTGGTTCTCCCCACCCAAAGCAACCCAATTCAGTCCTAGTGCTTAGGAGATAAAAATAGAAGGCAAACTGTCTGACATACCAGCCTGTCCTATCAAAATAACACACAAAAATTGCTGGCATTCTTAGAGACAAGGCATCTTTTCACATCATACAAAAATAATATAGAAACTGTTTAAAAAGTGAGGAAGGTATTCCCAGACACAGACTTAACTGCCCAGAAATGGATATAACAGCTGACCATCTATCATCTGAGGTCCAGGTCTGCTCACAAGGGTGGTGATAAAGTCCTGAAGTATTCTGGCAACAAGGCTGCTTTTGTCTCCCTCCAGCTAAAAGCAGCCTGGATGCATGTGTGGAAGGAACCAACGACTTTGGAAGACTGGCTGACTGTTACATCCTTGGCAGGACATATCCCATATAGCTGAAGACTACTGCAGCAGTAATTTATGATTGTGGTGCTGCGGTAGCGTTGTCGCCTCATAGAAAGACGTTGTCCCGTTTGATTCTCAGCTAGAGCGTCTTCTGTGTGGAGTCATACATGAATGGGGTGTGCCTTCGTTGAAGGTTGTGCGTCAGGGCTGGTAACCTGGTACGTAAAAATCCACTACCAATCATTAGCGGACCGGAGTTCCGCTGTGGCGACCCCTAACCGGGAAAAGCCGAAAGACACAAACAAACAATCACAGAATATCAATGAAACAGATACATACATATTCATTCCGATGTCGTGAAGCATTCACCCTACTCAATGGCTAGCTTGACCTATAATAAGCAGTACAGGTCCAGTGTATGTAGCCAATCTGACTGCTACAACTCAGTGATATATTCCACAAAGGACTTCCACTGGCAATACTGATTTGTCCTGCAAACATTAACAGCAGCATCTGTGTGCTCAGACTTAACAAGAATAGCAGACAAGCTAGAGTTACAGCTTCTTTTTACCAGAACACCCATTCTGGATCTTTAAATTAAAATTATATTACAATCAGGTAATTTTTTGGAGCTGCTTATATGCAAAATTGGTAAACAATGTCACAGCATATTATAAACGTATTAAAGTGTTTATCCATAGTAACTGCAGTGAGACAGACAGATAATTTAGTACCTTCAAGCTGATTACATTTACTCTCCTACTAGCATTTTTTAACAATTAACTAGCAGAAACAATTGGAGATTCTAATGAACACACTGGGAATGTGAAAGACAATACTTTACTTCCATCAACATAGAGATTCTGTCCTATAGATAGGCTTTAGGGAGTATTTAATGAGATCCCTTTCATGGTGAAAAAAAATCTTGTGAGACACAATTTTTATTTTTTTGGTTCAACATACTCACCACTGCTGAACCAGTTACTGAGCCCATATTGTCTGGTGGAATAAAAATAAAACATTGGGAACTTCAAGCACAACTTCCTCATGTAGGTTTTGCTCAACATTTGTAACTCATCCAATGCAAACATTATCAACACAAAGCATGTCAAATAACCACCTAATAAATGATTTAGAGCAATGCAGGATGCATTCGTTTTTGTGTTTTCATTTTTCTTCACCCTCCTTGCCTAACGATCTCCAAAGTATATAACATGTGCTTATATATATCTCTGTTAATTGGACAGGTGACCTGCTCCAAATAGTTCCTTTACAGTCATGACCCAGTTTAGACATAGTGATACACAACTGTTACATGCTTTATGATATGTCTGTTTACAATAAAACATGATCACAAACCACACCTCCGACTGATTCATTAATTCCTCCTAACTATAGTGCCTTAGGGTACCAGGACAAGACATAGAGAAGGTGGAACTGTGTCCATTATTCAGTGAAGGTCAGGAAAGAAATTTAGTTCGCTATTAAAACCAATTCTGTTGGTCAGAAATCATGATGATATCCAGCTGCTGTGTATGTTCATACCTTGGTGGGTTTACACTGCACGAGTCCCAAGTTGCAAGAAATGCAGCAACTGATGCTTCCTCAGGTGGTTTTCCTGCACAAAAAACTTCACCCCAGGATGGGTGAAGCAGCAACAGCCACTTAACTCCCACCCATCCCTGTATGGTGCACCCAGAGCCCTGGTCACTAATCAATCCAGATCATCATTGCTCAGATATTCTTCTGACGAAACTGACAGTGGCAATATACTTGTGCGCAAATTTAGTACCACCCCCCCCCCCCGACTTCTACTCAAAGCCTCAAACTATCTGCACCTCTTACTCCCCAAAAGCAATAACCAAACAAAAGGTACTTCCTCCATGGGACCTAATAATATACCCGTTTGCTTAATTAATTTTGTTAAACATGCTTTTGCAGACACATTCTTCAAACTGTTTAACTTCAACTATAGCTACTGGTTTTATCCCTGATAAGTGAAACACAGCTTAGGTAATGCCTCTCCAGAAGGGTGGACTTACAATTTACCTGGGTCAATACAGACCTATCAATTTCACACACATGCCATCTGCCATGGAACATATTATAACTGACCTCAAAAACTCTGATAAAGATTCTTGTTAGGCTGGACTCTCAACCAATGGTTTTGTGAAGGGCAGATTATTTAGTCTGGCACATTTTGTTTAAAGGGTTACAGATGCAGTAGATGGCATTTGAGCAGTGCATGCAGTGTATGTTGGCCTGGCTATGTTTTTTTTATTCCATACCCTATGCTGGCATCATATAAAATCTAAATGATTTTAAAGCCAACCCATATGTGGTAATATGGATAGCAAATTGGCTGAAGGACAACACACAGTTCAAGTTGCACATACTTCATCAAATTGGCATTTACTTCTCAGATCTGTAAACAGAGAGTCAAGAACTCTTGCTAACAAAGTGTGCAGATGACTGCAAAGTGGGGTTTGTTCATAATTCACTGTAAGGTACCCCAAGCAGCTCCAGAATGACCTTGTCCTACTTAAACTCTTGATGTACTAAAAATGGGCTTACACTAAATGCTAAAAAGTATAGTATCATACTTTTAATAGACAACCCCTCTTCTTATCTTACTTTCTAGACAACACCTCTACAAAATGAAAATAGAGTTAGAGACTTGTGTACTTAGCTTGATTGCTCCCTCTTTTTGAACATCATGCAACAGCATTTACCAGGAAATACTTTCACTTAGCTTAAGGGAAGGGCATCTAGGTCCAGGGATGCCATTGTTTCACTGTACTTTGTCCTCAACAGGCCAGTCACTGAGTATGTCCCCTTCGATATGTACCTGAACAGGCATACCTCTCAAACAATTAGTGCAAGAAATCTGGACAAAGCCTGACATAATGGGGGGACAAAGCCCCAAAAATAGGGACACATTTTAAATATTGTTCTTATATACTTAGAAAGTTGATAGAATAGCAGGACTTGTGTTAGCATGCATTTTCTGAAGAATACGAAGTCTGAAACTCAAATGTGTGTCATTATTTAGTCACTTTAATCCTTAGATAATCCCAGTGATTTGTCAAAAAACATGATTTTTATGAGGAACAGACTAAAAATATGAGGCAAAAATCTGGACTTCCTGTGTAAATCTGTACAGTTGAGAGGTATGACAGGCATATGCAACAACTGAAGCATCCACACAAGTTCCTCACAAAAGGAATGCAGGGCATAAACCTCATGTCCTACCTGGACCACCTCAAAGCTCAATGCATGTCCTCCATCTCCTACAGACTGCTGGGAGGCTAGCTATGCCTGCCTACAAGTATTCCCCAATTCCTCTCTGACAGACCTGTTGCACATCCTTACAACAAATGGTATCAGAATTACCCAAACTAGGAGCCTAAACCTAGTCTGCAATATAAATAGGACATGTTGGAGGGACAGGTTGGTGTCTCAGAGACTAATCCTTCTCTAAACATCCTTCCCATCCATATAAAACAAAGTTCTTCCCTAACTCAATTCAAGTGTAATGTGCATCAGTGGAAGGGGAATCAAAAATGTATCTCTGCTCTGGCACCTATGTCTCTGTTAAACAGAGGTAGCCTATTAATGCTTGACTACCCATGCCCGACCCCTTTAAAATAACCCTAGATTATCAACATTTGTCAGATATACTTAGGAAGCACAGAGGCTTAAAAATGCACCCTGAGGTCATTAGCCAAGCAGTCACATGTAAATCACCTATGGACTATGCTTTACCTTATTTCCCTACTTTGGTTTTTGATGTCATCTGACTTACCTTTCCTTTCCAATTTCATCTCTGAAACTCTACCTGGGATGCTGACATCAAGTTTACTGGCAAGGGTTGGACAGTATTTCATGTATTTGAAACAGTTTAAAGGTACACATAGTCAGCGTATTCGGTGGTAGTAAGGTTGTTGACTTTTGGTAATGTAAGACACTACTACTCCACTTTCAGTACTAGTAACACAAATCTGTAAATCAAATATGCTAACATTTGAATTGCAGTAAGATTACTTAGAGTTTCTTCTAGACATAGCTGCTAAATGTCTTACTAGAAAACAATTTAAGTTTTAGCAAACAGCTTTAGGAAACTCACGATAGCTCATTAGACAGACTGCAAAAAAAAAAAAAAAATCAGGCCAATAAAACAGACATTAATTTTGATTTAAAGTGCATTGCCACTCTTTTCTATAGCAAATGCAGATAATCAACTCTTGGTGATGAGAGTAATCTCCTTATCATATACAATATCAAAGGTTACGTTTGTTGCAAAAAAGTGTGTTATTTTTGTAATTCACTTTGTTGATAAGCAACACCATTTGAGAATTTTCTTGAAGTTGAGAACTTCTGACAGGACATCATGAAAGGCTGAATCCACAATGCCTCACTACAGTGTATAAGCTACTGTGTTCCCATGCTAGGTGAATCCAACAACAGGGGAGTCCTATTTCCTAGTCAGAATCATTGTCAGCAATGTCACCCCACATTGGAAATGACCACATGTGACAATCTATCAGTGAAACCATGATGTATGTTGGTAGGTATATCTTTAGAGTATGGCAATTTTGATTACGCACAATGCATTCTGCTGTATGACATCATACTGTGGGTGGGGTCATAAGTAAAAACTGAATCGACAGTGAAGCTAAAATATCAGAAACCTTAAAATTTTGATTTTTTTTTAACCAGTTGCAGCTTTAACACCAGGGGTATGTCCAGAAATAAATTACCTGCAAACCATAGATGTTTGGGAATGCTACAATACACTAAAAAAAACAATAACCACCACAAGACTGTTTAGAGACAGACTCGTGCAACTGTAACTGCACCAGTCTATAAGAAAAGAATGCCACACTTGAACTCCGCAATTAAAGTACAGTTGTGTACAATTACCATAAATGTAAATGTTTGAGTGTATTCACTGTTGCAGTCATCACATTTGGGTTATCTGCCTGCTGGTAGCCCTCAGCTGGCCTGAATACCAGAGTCTTGGAATTTCTGCGTCAGATGCTGTCACTCTTCCATGACGTCAGGTTGTCCGGGGTATAAAACATGTAGCCGACGTCATTACATCAGTTTTTCTTGCCCCAGATGTCAGGTGCCCGCAAAATAGGAAGCAATTATATGGTATGGAACACCCTCAGCAAAAAGCAAATACACATGGTATAAGACATGCCAAACCAAAAAGGATAGGTAGAAGCAAACAGAAGTCAGGGGGCTGGAGGGAGGTTAACCAGGACTGCAACAGTGAATACACTCGAACATCTACATTTATGGTAAGTGTACAGAACTGTACTATGTTCTTCGTGTTTCACTGTTGCAGTCATCACATTTGGGTTGATTCCCAAAACTAAGGAAAGGTGGAGGTAGTTAAGAAGCTTTAGGGCTGGTAATCAGCCCCTGTAACACTGCTGTGGCAAATCCAGCTCTGGATTTAGAAAAGATAGGCAAGTGGTAGTGCTTGGTGAAAGTGTGTACATAGCTCCAGGTTGCAGCTTCCAGGATGGTAGGGACTCCCCTGAGAAATAGCTGTAGAGGTAGATGCAACCCTAGTGGAATGAGTTCTGATCCCCTGTGGGGTAGGTTTTCCATGGTGCTTGTAGCAAAAATGGATGCAGTGTGCTGTCCATTTAGAAATGGTTTGCTTTGAAATGGCTTTGCCTCTGCAGCAAAGCTGACTAGCACCTGGTCAGATTTTCTGAGAGGCTTAGTCGGTTCCAGATAGAACCTAAGCTGCCTGTGCACATCCAGGGAATACAGGATCCTTTCCCCTTTATTCTAATGATTAGGGAAAAAAGTTGGCAAATGAATGGACTAGTTTAAAGACACAGTAGACACCACCTTGGGCATAAAAGATGGGTTAGTCATGAGGGAAACCCTGTCCGCATAGAAGATAATGAAGGGTTCCACTGCCATAAGGGCTGCAATTCAGACACTCTTCTTGCTGAGGTGATGGCTAGAAGTAAAGCTGTTTTCCATGAGAGGAATTTTAACTCTGCTGTAGCAGCAGGTTCAAAGGGCGGAAGTGTGAGCTTTTCCAATACAAAGTTATTGTCCCAGGCTGGAGTGGGAGCTCTCCTGGGGGGTCTTAAACTTTTGGCTCCTCTCAAGAACTGTTTTAATAAAGGATGAGAGAAGAGGGGTGGCTCAGTATTATAATGAGCTGAGATGGCAGAGGCATGAATCTTAACTGAAGAGAATGATAGGCATTTGTGGAGCATTTCTGTTAAGTAATCTAGTATACGAGGTAAGCTGGGCACAGTTGTGTCCATTCCCTGAGACTGTCTCCAGGAACAGTATCTTTTCCACTTTTCTGAATAGGATTTCCTAGTACTAGGCCTCCTTGCCTCAAGAATGACATCCAGCACCTGCTTACTGAGGGTTGCCGGTGACGAGTTCAGGGGATTAGCCATGCTGGCAGGTGCAGGGTCTGTAGCTGAGGGTGCAGAATCTGGCTGGCCTGCTGGGACAGCAGGGAAGGAGTCTGAGGCAGGTGCCATGGTTGTAGCAGTGTCAGACTGTGCAAAAGAGGGTACTAGTGCTGGTGTGGCCAGTCTGGTGCAATCAGGATTGTCCTTGGCTTGTCCTGTTTGATTTTTAGTAGAACCTTCGAGAGGAGGGGCAGAGGGGGAAACGCATAGACTGAGAGGCTTTCCCAGGAGAACGACAAGGCATCCACTTTCCAAGCTTGGCTGTGGGGAGATCTTGTGCAATATTTGTTCAATTGATAGTTCTGAGGGGAAGCAAAAAGGTCCACCTCTGGTGTCCCCCACCTCTTCCTCAAAAGCTTGAATATTTTGGGTTCCAGTTTCCACTCGTGTGGGTCCATAAGATTTCTGCTTAAGTCGTCTGCCAGTGAATTTAGTTCACCTGGCAGGAATTGAGCTTGTGCACTTGGTTGCTCAAGGCTGTGTTCCACAGTGCCATGGCTAGTCTTCAGAGTGGGTAGGAATGGGTTCTCCCCTGCTTGTTTATGTACCACATAACTGTGGTGTTGTCTGTCTTTACCAACAGTTGCCCTGGAAGAATAAGGGCATTGAAGGCTGTCAGAGCATTCTGTACAGCTAACATTTCTTTCCGATTGACATGCAGGTGCATTTGCTTTGGGTTGCATTTGCCGTGAATCCCCCATGCATAGTCTGATACATCTGTTGTTAGGGTTTGGGCAGCAGGGGGTAGAGTTAAAGGGAGTCCCCTGTTGTGGTTGCAGGCCTCTGCCCACCAAAGGAACTCAGTCCTTAGGCAAGGAATGATAGGAATCATTGCTTCCAGGTCCTGAGAATGTTGACACCAGAGACTTTTTAGGTACCACTGAAGCTTCCTCATATGCAGTCTTGCATATGGAATTAGTAGAATGCAAGAGGCCATGAATCCTAGAGCTTGCAGTATTTTTCTGGTAGATAGCAGGGTTTTGGTGACCAGTAGATTGAAGTAGTTTGTCAAATAAATTTGTTTCTCTGGAGTGAGGAATGCCATCTGGGAAGTTGTGCTTAAGCTTGCTCCAAGGAATACAATCTGTTGGCTGGGTACCAGCTGTGATTTCTTTTCGTTGATGGTGTACCCCAGTGAAGTCAGAAGTCTCTTTACAAATGCCTGGTGCTGAAGTAGCAATTCCTGACTGTCCACCTGAATCAGGCAATCATCCAAGTATGGGTACATTTTGAATTCTTCTCTGCCTGCATTATGCAATGGCTGGAGTTAGACACTTTGTGAATACCCTGGGTGCAGTACATAAGCCAAAGGGAAATGCAGAGAACTGCATACAGCCTGCTCTGAAGCGTAGGAATTTCCTGCAAGATTCCCTTACGGGGATGTGCAGATAAGCTTCTTTTAAGTCTAGGGTTGCTAGCCAGGAGTTCTTGGCTAGCATAGGAAGCAGCTGTTGACAGTTAGCATTTTGAATTTTGGAACCACCAAAAAAGTGTTGAGAATAGACAGATCCAGGATAGGACACCAGGAGTTTTCTTTCCTGGGGACCAGAAACAGTCTGGAATAACAGCCTTGTCCCCTTTGTTCTGCTGGGTCAGGTTGAATAGCCTTGATGCTGAGAAGAGAAAGTACTTACTTTTGGGCCTCTGCCTACTGGTTTGGGGGAAGGTCTGGCCAGCATCTTACGGTTGGGAGTGAGTGGAACTGGAATCTGTATCCCTGGGAAACAATGTTTAAGACCCATCTGTCTTGGGTAATGCATTCCCATTTTTTGGCATGCAGGGTAAGTTTCCCTCCTAAAGGTGCAAGTACTTGGGCAAGGCTCAGAGGAGTTAAATATAAGTCATTGTGCAATTTTACCATAGGGTGGTGGCTTACTACTCTCTGTTTTGGACCTGGGAGCACCCCATTGCTTAGATCTGTGCATAACCTGAGACTGAAGTCTTGGGGGTCTGCTGCCCCTGGGCGTGGACTGAGAAGGCCTGGAAGGGACTGGAAAAGATCAGTTTTTTGAAGGACAATGCCTACTGAATCTAGGTAGCTGTACTTGTAAGAAATCATTAATAATTTGCATAGATTTAGCTTTCTCCGCCATTCTTTTGAGGACTTCTTCTGCTTTATTGCCAAACAAATGCTCTTGATTTAATGGTGCATCTCATAATTTTGCTTTGACATGATCTGGCAAGTTCTGTTCCTTAAGCCACGCATGCCTTCTAAGAACAGACCCAGTGACAGCAGCCCTGCAAGATGCTTCTAAGGCATCAAGCCCACATTGCAAAGTATGTTTACCAACTTGGTTAGCAGAATGCATTAACTCTTGTAAATCTTTGTGTTCTGCACAGTTAGGAATCAGCAACATTTTCTGTTTAATTAGCTCCATAATATGCTGCTGATACTTTAACATATGAAACCGACAATTTAAAGCCCTAATGGCAAGAGTAGCAGAGGTGTATACCTTTTTACCCCATCTGTCTAAAGCCCAAGAATCCCTGTCAGAAGGGGTAAGATTTTTGGCAGTTGTAGCCTTAATGCCTTTAGGTCCCTGGGAAATGGTCTCTGGGTCCGCAGTAGGATTCTTAAAAGGAATTTGTGGGAGTCAGGCACTCTAATACCTGTCAGGTTTCCTTGGAGCTGGAGGCAAGGAATCAGGGGTAAGGCTGGACTCCAAAAAGACATCATCTACAATTTCCAGAACAGGAGGGATAGCTAAATGCCTGTGCTGAGGCAAGCTTAAAAATTCCCTGAGTCTCTTTTTGGACTGGGAGTAGTCCTGGCTCTCCCAGTGGACATGTTCTCAAAGGGTGTGCAGGGTTTCACCAATGGAAAAATCTTCTGGAGGGGAAGCAGAGGGAATGGAATCCTCTGCATTAGAATCCTCATAGGTAGATAAGGGTATGTGTCTTGGTAATTAGAATAATCAGAGTTATCAGATTCCTGATCAGAAGAATCAGAAGGAAAATCAGTTCTGGGTCTTTTTGAGCGGGAAGGCTGACTTCCTCTAATTAAAGTGATGAGGTCCTCTGCCATTCTAAGCATTTGTTTTTGTGGCATGCGGGCCTGAGAATGCGCTATGGTCATCGGTGTCCTAGGTGTAGTGCAAACTTTAGGCCTGAGAAATTTGGTATTTTTGGTTTGAAATGAAGTCGTCGGTTTAATATGCAAATCAGAAGGCCTGAATAAACCCTCAGAAGCCAGTGCCTTCACAGCGGCTCCGGACCCATCCAAGGAAGAGACATCCGCAGGTTCCATAGATGAAGAAGCATCTCGTGACTCTGAAAGGGTCTCATTAGATGCCTGCAAATCTGTAGAAGTGGGTATCAGGGGCTGCAAAAGCACCTCACGGAGTACCAGTGGGCTGGTGACTAGCTTAACGTTAGCTTTGTTGGCAGCCTTGGACCTATGCGTTCTGTCTCAGTCTTTATCCTTACGTTTTTTCGGAACATCGGTAGTCAGACGGCTTATTGAAGCCATTTTGGGGTACAAAAATTGTCCGATGACAAATAGTTCGGGTGTTGAACAAGGCACAAAACTGACAGTGAGGGACGTCGTGGTCTGGGCCTAAACAGGTGATGCAGTAAGAATGAAAATCTCTGTGAGGTATTTGCTTCCCACAGGCAAGACAATTATTAATTTTTTTCTGACATCGGTTAGAGCAAGAAAAAAGGATCCCCAACGGGGTACGTATCTTTTAGAAGACTTCAGGTCTGAAACTCGAAAAACAAAAATTTCAGCTGCTTCTGCTTCGGGCACTGTGCAGCAAGAAAAACTGATGTAACAACATCGGCTGCATGTTTTATGCTCCTGACAACCTGACATCA
>NC_056737.1:976273713-976291213 GCF_019279795.1 Protopterus annectens | reverse complement strand
ACCTTAGAAATATACCTAAATAAAGATATATTTTTCTGGTGGAAGAAAAGCTTTTTGAACTGAGGTGTCTAGTTGACATCACAGGAACACAATCCTATGTGAGGAGTGAAGAAAGACTTTTGAATGTTGTCTTGGAATCCCAGCTTGTGTAGGAGATCTCTCAGCTGACAGAGATTCCTGACACCTTGAAAAAGACTGACACCTTGAAAAGACGCTGCAAAAATATGCAAGTTGTCTTAATATGGAAACATGTGAATACCATGTAGCCTGCAACAAGCTATAACTGGAGCTAGACACTTTGTGAACACTCTTGGTGCAGTGAATTGTCCAAAGGGTAAGGCAGAGAACTGATAATGGGATCCAGATACACAAAACCTTATGAACCATCTGAAGTCTGGATAAATAAGGATGTGATGAAGAACAAGCGGAAACAAAAGAGTCTGATATAGGGGAAAGGGGAAAGACCCCCTGGAAAGGAGGAATTTCCTCCCACTGCCATCTGCGACCTTGATGAATGGTTTTCAGAACCAATTTGCTAAACAGGAAATTGGTCATTCAGAATTTCTGAAATAAATAAAAGGAGCCAGGATGGGAGGGGGTCACAAAGTGTCTTGAACCAGACCTGCTAGACCTTCCTTGGTTTTTGGAAATTCAGGACTCTTCTTTGGAACCCATTTGCCATTTATTTTTAAATGTCTGTTTACCTGAATATTGTTGACATTTTTTAATCAGTTTTTGTGAAAACTGGATGAGGAGATTAAAAGAAATCCCTAGGACAATTTGTTAAAGGAAGAATGAAAAATCTTAGATATTCCCTGGATTAGCTTGCCCCTGTCATCACATTTTTTTGATCATCTCTGTAGCAGAGCACCCAAACACTAATCTTCTATCTAAGGGAGAATTTAAAATTTAATTTTTAACATTATCAGGGAGGTTCTGAGAATGCAGCCATGCAAATCTCCTTAAAACAGTACCCATGGCCACAGCCCTGGAAGAAGCATCAACAGAGCCATGCACACTGCAAACAATGAGCAGTGGCCTGTTCAGTAGAAGAAACTTAAGTTATTTAAAGCATTGTTTTCCTCACAAGAATAAACAGCACATAAAGCATTCCTCATCCTTTCATAATTTGTTTAAACAAATTTTAACATATATGCCCGACAATTCAAAATTTTAAAAATCAAAGTTGTAAAAGTATACACTTTTTTCCCATACCTATCAACAAGTTTCCCATCCTTATCAGAAAGAGTATGATTGGAATTAACTAAGTGCTTAGCAGCAGTAGAATCAACAAAAGCTATACCTGCTGAGCCAGATTTTGGAATAATTTATTAAATTTAAAAGACTGAGGATCTGCCTTTTAGAGGCAGCTGGCTATCAGGAAAAAAAACACATCCTCTAAAGCAGTCAGAATGTGAGGAATGGGTATAGGTTCTGGAAAGTCCTTTTGTAACAACTCACAGTATTTTATTTATGATGGACTGAGAAATGTCAGTGTTCTCCTACTGTAAACACTAGCACAATCTACAAAAGTCTCACAGAAAGTTAAACTCCCACTGGCAGAATCATTGAGCTCTCTTCTGAGTTTGAATCAGAAATCTGAGGGAAAAATGTAACCATCCCTACCGCTTCCTACTCAGACTCAGAATCTTGAATCTCTTAAGGAAAAGAGGAATTCCTCCTTCTTTTACCACAGAGCCAAATTGTGACAAAACAACACCTCTTAAATGCTGGACTTGCAAGAGATCATGTGTCAGTTCCTTAAAAGCAGTTCACAATAAAAGAAAATTCAGGGAGTTCTAATGAGACATTTGGGTACAAAAAAGTACATAGCCATAATGCAGAGTGTGCTCTTCTGAGACAGTGCACTATGCCTGACTGTGAAGAAATCACAAATGTAATGTTCATATTGCTCTTTGACAGATACTATTCACCCCCAACAAACCACATGATTAATCATTCAGAAGTGATCTTGTAACTGCTGTTTGTTTTTGAATACTACCCGTCATCAAAAAATGAAGCCCCGGGGCGTGGCCAAGGATGAACACAGGATAGCAGCAGATTTCTTCAGCTCCACCAATTTCATTACATTGACAGGAATTACTTACTTAAAAAATTAATTCTTGAAGTAATTTTCTTTCTAAATATGTTTGTTTTATATAGTTCTTGAACTATATCTAAAAAAGAAAGGAAATCTTAATAATATTCCTGTCAGAAATTACTTTGGAAATTTTCCTGTCAGTTTATCAGTCTGAAATGAGTTCCAGTAAGACAAATTCTCAAGACAAAGAACTTCAGTCTCTGATAATTATAGTCCATCAACTTACTGCTAAGATGGATAAAATGGATACTAAAATAGACACTTTCATAGAAAAAACTACAAAACAAATAGACCTGTTACATATGGACCTGCAACAACAGAAGATCCAGATGACAGGCATAGAAGAAGCTGTGAATGACATGGAAAATAGAATACAAGAAGAGGAAATCAACACTGAGTTTCTGCTGAAACAAAATACACATTTACAAACAAAGCTGGATGACCTGGAAAATAGATCTAGGCGCAATAACATTAGGATTTTTGGACTGCCAGAAAATATTGAAGGTAACAATATTACTTCTTTTTAACAACATGGCTCCCTAAAACTTTAGATTTACCAGAAGCATTCTCTTTTGGTATCGAAGAGCACATAGATCTATAGCTAATACTAACTCTAACAAAACTATCCTAGATCAGTTATAGTTAGATTTCTATCATCTTTGATAAAGAGATGGTTCTTAAATCTGCTTGGGCTAAAGCTCCTGTTAAGATTAATGAAACAACTGTGCTTTTGACAATGACTATTCTTCCATGGTATTAGCTAAAAGAAAGGTTTTTCTGCCACTAATAAGGGAGCTTAAAAAAGCACAGTTTAAAACATACCTTCTGTTTCCTGCCAAGCTTAAAATCTTCCTTCCTGATGGTCCTAAAATTTTCGATGACTTAGACTCTGCTTTACTGTTTATCAAAAAAAAATAAGATTTTGGAAAAAATAGAAGAAATGGAATGGGCTAGTCCTTCGTTAAAGAGACTGGCAACTGAAACTTCGTGGAAGACTTCAGAGAAGAAGAAGAGACTAAAAAACAAATGATTTGTACTGTTTTTTTTTTTTTCTCTCTCATCATTTTATTTTATTATTAATCTTTTTAAATATAGTTCCTGCATTTCCAAGAAGCAACAAATATTTTGAAAAAGATTTAATCAAAGTTATTCTCTGTGTGCAAAGAAATGTTTTGTTTCATAACTAGTCAAAATATCTGGAGATTTAATGGCAAGCTGTGATTTAACTTGTTTCTCTTTCTGAAGAGGAAAAATAAGGTCAGTAATTTGATACATTTTTTTTTCCTTTAAAAGTTTATATGTTCTTCAAATGCTATTCCTAATTATACTTTCTTGATTACACTGCTTATGCTTGTTTGTAAATAATCTGTCATGCTTTAACCAATAATAATTAGAACTAAATAATAGTAAATAATATGTTTTATTTTTAACTCTATTAATATAAACAGTAAGTAACATTCTACTGTATATACTTCTTATAGCTTTCTCTTACATTTTTTTATTTCTGCCCTACACCCTTTTACTTTCTACTCTCTTTTCTTTTCTTTATTAATATATAGAAATGCTTTTGATCATATAGACACAGTAAATAATAAGATTTGCATAGGAGTTGAGTTGGGACAAAATGTTGAGTTTTGTTACTTATTAATAATTTTGGGCTTGATTTCACTTACATAGAGTCTGTAATAACCTGTATAATGCATTGTGAAGGTTTTGTCATGTTTAGATGCATTTACACTGCTAAATGAATGTTTGTCACTAGTTTTTAATAAGTTTCGCCAAATGTTAAGAGAGACAATCTGGGATGTGGGCTGTCTCATGCACAGTGTCCATGAGCTACTTCAAAGCTTCAACTCTCAGAATTCTCACAGAGAAGCTGAAAGCAGCTAGTCTCACCTTTGACCTAGATATCACACTGACACATCACAGATACAGGAATGACACTACCTAATTATACTTTCTTGATTACACTGCTTATGCTTGTTTGTAAATAATCTGTCATGCTTTAACTAATAATAATTAGAACTAAATAATAGTAAATAATATGTTTTATTTTTAACTCTATTAATATAAACAGTAAGTAATATTCTATTGTATATACTTCTTATAGCTTTCTTTTACATTTTTTTATTTCTGCCTTACACTTTTACTTTCTACTCTCTTTTCTTTTCTTTATTAATATATAGAAATACTTTTGATCATATAGACACAGTAAATAATAAGATTCGCATAGGAGTTGAGTTGGGACAAAAATGTTGAGTTTTGTTACTTATTAATAATTTTGGGCTTGATTTCACTTACATAGAGTCTGTAATAACCTGTAGAATGCATTGTGAATGTTTTGTCATGTTTAGATGCATTTACACTGCTAAATGAATGTTTGTCACTAGTTTTTAATAAGTTTCCCGCCAAAATGTTAAGAGAGACAATCTGGGATGTGGGCTGTCTCATGCACAGTGTCCATGAGCTACTTCAAAAGCTTCAACTCTCAGAAATCTCACAGAGAAGCTGAAAGCAGCTGGTCTCAAATTTGACCTAGATATCACACTGACACATCACAGATACAGGAATAGCAGATTAATAATATGTGTTAAAAACCTATGTCCCAAACATATACATTACTATAACTCATTTAATTCATCTGATTGACAAGCATAAATAATTTTATAACTCTATACTGGAAGAAATTGTCATGTGATATATTTTAAAGCAGTAGTATAGCATGTTTGTAAAATCTGGTTACTAAATGTGTTTGCTGTGCATTATTTTGTATAAAGCAGACAGATTTATTGAAGAGACAGCAATGTAAGATGGTGCTCAGTAAAGATACAACTCAGTGAGATCAGATATATATATATATATATATATATGTATGTGTGTGTGTGTATGTGTGTATGTGTATGTGTGTGTGTGTGTGTGTGTGTGTGTGTGTGTGTGTGTGTGTGTGTGTGTGTGTGTGTGTGTGTGTGTGTGTGTGTATGTGTGTGTGTGTGTGTGTGTGTGTGTGTGTATATATATATATGTATATGTGTGTATGTGTGTATGTAAGTATATATATATATATATATATGTGTGTGTGTGTGTGTATATGTGTGTGTATGTAGATATGTATATAAATGTTTCTGAGAATCTGCTTAACTATGAAGTATGATTTATAACAATTTCTATGAATACAATATTTTATTCTATTGGCAATAATGAGTTTGAGTAAATGCTCATATACAAGCAATTCAAGGTTTTTTTTGGAAGCTGTTAACTGTATTTACATGACAGAAAATAGATGCATCCTAATATATGTAATGTCTGAATCATATTAGCCAAAGTTTTTGATTTAAATGAATGTTAGAACTTATTTTTCTCTCCTCTTGATTTCTAACATCAAGATTATTTGAATGCTATTTGCATACAAGTGTTTTATATTACATGGATGTATATAGTAGTATGAACAGTTTAAAAAAAAAAAAAAAAAAAAAAAAGGTTTATTTTAGTTTATATGATGCTGTTTTACCAAATGTGTAGTCTTGTCTTGCTAGATAATTGAATTGAAAACTGTTAACTTCAGTTAAATATAACTAGTATTAAATTGAAAAGGTGGTAGCTGACGTACTGCTGCTTAGGGTAGGGGTTAACTTGAGTGGTAAATACTACTCTAAGTTGGAGTTTACAACTCCAGGCTGGATGCAAGGTTTAATCCTTACATTATTTTCACTTGTTCATTGTTATTTGTATATAGTTTTGACATCCACAATATATTTTGTACATTCATTGTCACTACAAACAAAATTGAATCCTATACGAAATCCCATAAGAGATTCAATAAATACAGCTATATTTAAAGGTACACCTAAAGGAGGAGATGTAACATTACTTATCTTGTTATTTGTTATTTTGATCATAAGATTCTTAAGTTTTAAAATGCCAAATGACATCTTTAAAAGGAATTTCTTTAAACATTAATGGACTGAATAATCCATGTAAAAGGGCAAGCCTAATAAGATACATTAATTTACATAAGGCCAACTTAGTCTTCCTACAAGAAACCCATCTCTTGAAAAAAAGATATTGATAAACTAGCCACAAACAAATATACAGTATTGGTTAGTTCAGAGCACACTCAGAAAAAAGAGGAGTGGCTATTTTATGGAATAAAAGTATGCCCATTCCTAAAACCATTAAGTCTTATCAGGATGACAAAGGAATGATTTGTATGGTTACAATACAAATTAATGGGAAGACTTACACTTTAATTAATGTATATTGGATACCTGGAATTGGTATTAATACAGTGAAACATCATCTTGATAAGATCATATCATTCTCTATAGGAGATATTATTTTAGCTGGTGACTTTATTTGTATACTACATGAAAGTGATACTACCACTATAGGAAAGAGAAGAATTACATCTAATGCAAAACATTTAAAGGATTTTGCTAATTCTTATCATTTGAATGATATTAATAATCAGATAGATTCAAAATCATTACCATACACCTTTTTTTCTAACAGATACAAAACTTATTCAAAAATAGATAGGGTCTTTATTTCTAACCAGATGGTAACAGATTTAATTAATTCCAAAATCATTTCATGTCCTATATCTGATCATAATTCAATTGTTTTTGAATTCATGATAAAAAATACTCATAATGTTCAGATCAAAAGGATACCAGCATACTTAACTCAACTAAAAGACTATAAAGAATATATACTTTCAGAAGTAAAACATTTTTTAGACATAAACAACACTCCTGAAGTCTCCATTGTTTATGTTTGGGATGCCTTAAAATCATATCTATATGGACAAAGTATCAGATGGTATAATAATAAAAGGAAATCTTGGGATAAGGAATTGTTAGATATTCAAAGTAAATTAGACTCTTATAAACATAATAATAAAGAAAATATTATGGACAAGAAAGTTATTGAAGAAATAAACAAACTAAATGAGAAATACAAAGAAATTTTAACTCATAAAGTTAAAATAACTTTAGAGAAATACAAGTTTTTGTCTTATTCAATAAGCCCCAAATACTTACATAGACTTAAAATAAAACAAAAGGTTGAATAAACAAAACCATATCAAAGAAATCTTTTCTCTAAGGAAAAAGAAGAATGTTTCTAGTATACCAGAAATACTAGATGAATTTAGAAATCACTTTCACAAAATTAACCATAATAATATTAACATGGAACCTAAAGATAAAATAAAGGAGTTTATAACCACAAATATGAATAAAAAGCTTAATAAACAACAGATTAAACTATTGGACAAGAGTATTTCATATACAGAAGTTATTACACAAATAAATAAGCTTAAATCAAACAAAGCACCGGGTAATGATGGTATTATACCAGAGATATATAAAATCCTTTCTAAAAATATATATTCATTAATACATAAGGTTTTTATTTTGGCCCAAACTGCCCCATCTTGGCAATATACATTTATTTCGCCAATTTTAAAACCTAATAAAGATCCAACTAGATGTTCTTCATATTGGCCCATCTCATTACTTAATGTTGGTTATAAAATGTTTATGAATATCTTTGCTGATAGATTGAAGACAATCATTCCCGGCATTATAGATATAGATCAGACAGGCTTCATTGTAAATAGAAATACTTTTGATAATATAAGAAGAACTTTAACATTAATAGATTTTGCAAATAGGAAAAAGAAAGATTTAACACTTATTAGTCTTGATATAAGTTCAGCATTTGATTCAGTAAGTTGGGACTATCTGTTTACCTTAATGAAGTGCATAAACTTCTCGGATGCATTTGTAAATCTAATTGAACATTTATACAAAGGAACGTTGGCTTATATTAAGGTAGGAACATATGTTTCACAAAAATACCCATTCTTAAAGGTACAAAACAAGGATGTCCACTTTCTCCACTATTATTCACTTTAGTAATGGAGCCTTGGGCTAATTTGATCAGAAACAGTACTGACATAGAGGGTTTTGAAATAGATGAAAATACAACATCCAAAATTCAACTTTTGCAGATGATGTTCTAATTACATCAGCAGGATCTAATTCTTCTATACAGTCTCTATTTGATAACATGATGAATTTTAAAAGTATTTCTGGTTTAATATTCAATGAAGAAAAAACTAAAATACTACCTATATATACACGAAAAAATATTCTCATTAGTGATTTTACTAAATATGTACCCAATTCAGGTCAGATAACTTATTTAGGTATAATACTATCTAAAGATATTAAATCTATTATATATAATAATTATAATACCTGTTTTCTTAATATACAAAATCTTTTTAATACCTGGAATAATATGTTTTTACTATGGAGGAGAGACTTACAATTATTAAAATGATAATATTCCCCAAGATTTTATACTTAATACAATCAATAATACTTCCACCTACAAAAATAATTATCAAGTAACTGAACACATTAATGTTAAATTTCTTATGGGCACCCAATATACCTAGGATTGCATGAAAGAAACATGCTAATAGCTGGTCTCAAGGGGGTATTTCTTTTCCAGACTTTAATTTATATACTATCTCTTCTATTGTAAAAGTTATTACTTTATTAATAGATCAGACATATGTCACAAAATGGAAAGATTATTGGGAGCTAATTCGTATACACTTCATGAAAATCTCCTTAACACATAAAAATATGATTGTAAATAACTCCATGTTATGGTTACTAAAGGAATTTTGTACTTCACCTATTACACCTAAACATATGGTTTGTTACCCATTAAATATTATTATTAGTTATCGTAACTTTATATTCATGCACCCTAAGTATAGGGAATGGAATTTTATTGTATTTCCTATAATGTATACTCAGGGTATGCTTTTGTCATCTACTTCTGAAGGAACTCATTTAGCTATAGATAATGATCTAAAGTACTGGTATCAGTTGATATCTGATAATAAAGTTAAAATCTAGATTTCTTAAAACAAGAATTTGATCTAAGAGAAACTTGCTGGTTAGAGGTTCAGACCTTTAGACAACATCTCATTAATAAAATAGATTTAATGTCTATAACTGTTAAAGAATCTATTCCAACACTGATTGATTACTTGATATTAAATTTACAACATAAAGTTTCTGATAAAGGTAAACTTTCATACATACATAAAGTTATCAGACAAGAAACTTTTACAGTGTAGATTCATTCTGGAATTATTTCACTTCTATTAATGGGGACCCACCAAATCAACAAGATAAACAATATATATTGAATCTGCTTATAGAACTACCTTCCATTGTCTGGAGATTTTATACATGGAAATTTTTACATAGATCTTTTTATACACCTTTGAAGATGAATAAAATAAATAATAAAGATAATCTATGTAAGAGATGTAATGTAGAAATTAATGCTGACTGGGCTCATATGTTTTATGACTGTATAAAATTGAAAGAATACTGAAGTCAATTAATGAATTTTTGCAGGCTCTTTTTACAGATAATTTCATTATTTCTAAATCTCTTATATTATTCAACACACCTGTACCTCAAAGTGTTAAATAGGTTAAGCTTCCCTTGTTATGGTCTATTCTAGCAGTGGCTAGGAAAATAATAACTAGAAATTGGATTTCAGATATACCTGCTTCATTCAATGAATTTAAAAATGTTATGAATATAGTGTGCCATATGGAAATAAACACAATTAGGACTAGAACAAACAGAAAACATCTTATTTTATTGTATGGGATAATTTACAAAATTTGTTAAAAAAAATTAATTTCAATAGCATGGTATTTTAGTTTAATTAATTGATCTGATTGTAGTGGATGTCTTTGTAAATACTTTAGTTGTTTTGTTGAATATTATAATAATACCTATTTTTAATTACTTGTATAAAATTGTTATGATATTTCTCTCATATGTTAAAACAATAAACCTGTTTTGAAAAAAAAAAAAAAATGAAGCCCCATTTATTTCTGTTTTATACATCAGTTAACCAGATTATCCCACTAGGCACAAGTGTCCTGTTTCACCTGTGACTCTAGTGCACTGTCTAACCACGTGCGAGTTGCACGATAGATGGCAGAAATAACCAAACCCTGTAACATTGACAGTAGTTGTTGATACTTCCGATATTTCATTATGAAGATAACAAAAAAACATAAACGTTACAGCAATATATACTTCCATTTGCTGCTACAGGGCACCCCCCTTGTAGATGGTCAAAAAAATACATGAAAAAATAAATATAAATGTATTGTGCTGTGGGCAGTATCTGTTCTGCCAGAAAAATTGAAAGAACAAACAATCACTGTAATATATTTCAGCCTGGAACTTTCAGACACTAATTTCTAACTCTTCTCCCCTAACAACTTCACAGAAATGATCACTTTAATGTGATCAGTTTCATCCTGCCTTGTGCTTTCTTCCATCAACTGCCTCCCTTATTAATCAATCTTCCATCTTCAAAATATGGAACACTACCTCTGATAATGTGGAACAAAATATAGAACTCTTAGTAAATTTCAACTAGGTAGACTAGAACATGGCAAATAACTGTTTCTTCATACACAAGAAAGTCTTTTGGATGAACTGATATGATTCAGTATTACTACCCATGATTATTTATTTTAAAATCATAAGAATGAATGTATGTGTGTTAAACCCTGTCAATGTGGAACAGCATGGAATATAAATTTTAACACAAACTTAAATTAACCTCTGAAACAAAGGATAACCATAATTCCTTCTGCATCTTCATTAGAAAACCAATAAACAATACCCAGCCGTGCCTGGAACTAATTCAAAATGACACTACCCAGTACGACCAGATAACGCAGCAGCAGACAAATTCAGGGCAAACTTTACCCCAGAGAATGTTATCCCTTGTCTGTCAATATCTCTTGCACTCAATATCATCATAAAGAGGCATGTGCTGAAGATACGTTCTAAGACCAAAAGTACAGTATACCTTCCTGAATCTCAGAAACTCAAATAATTCCACCAACACAACAACACTACATCTACACCTTCAACAACAGATAAAGAAAACTTGATGGAGAGACAAATGTATTGCCCCATGCCTACCTCATCTCTGGAGTAGAATTTCTCTGCAAGTTAAACAAGGTGATACCATAACATCCTTAAAACTGTATCCAGGATGATTGGATGGGATCTTATAAATTTGTTCCTGGAATGACCTGATTTTGCTCTTCCCAAGAAAGAGGTAAAAACCTAAGGGTGTTCATAGGGAAGGTGAATGCAGTCTTTTGATGTTGCCATCTTGCAACTCCTTCAAACCTATGAGCTGTTTCAGTTGGCTGTTACAGAGAACCTCCACCATAGCTATCAACTTGTTTATTCATGAATCAGGCACAGATCCCAAAATAAAGGGCAATTTTTAAATATTTCACTAATATTTCAATAGGCACTGCTTGGTCAGTTCTACAGGGAACCCCTACCTTAGTTCTCAACTTTTTTGCTCAAGGATGGAACAACTGATATTTTCTGTCTTGCTGAAAAAGTTATTTCTTACTTATTCCTTTGTCCATTTTGTTTGCTAAGTGGCTTCCCCCAGCTGTCTGCAAGCCACTTTTCCTTCACTGACGCACTGTTGTCTTCTGTCAGTTCTGTTTAACACAAACTTAAATTAACCTCTGAAACAAAGGATAACCATAATTCCTTCTGCATCTTCATTAGAAAACCAATAAACAATACCCAGCCGTGCCTGGAACTAATTCAAAATGACACTACCCAGAACCAGATAACGAGCAGCAGACAAATTCAGGCAAACTTACCCCCAGAGAATGTTATCTTGTCTGTCAATATCCTTGCACTCAATATCATCATAAAGAGGCATGTGCTGAAGATATTCTAAGACCAAAAGTACAGTATACCTTCCTGAATCTCAGAAACTCAAATAAACCAACACAACAACACTACATCTACACCTTCAACAGATAAAGAAAACTTGATGGAGAGACAAATGTATTATGACCTATCTCTGAGTAGAATTTCTCTGCAAGTTAAACAAGGTGATACCATAACATCCTTAAAACTGTATCCAGGATGATTGGATGATCTTATAAGTTCCTGAATGACCTGATTTTGCTCTTCCAAGAAAGAGGTAAAAAACCTAATGTTCATAGGAAGGTGAATGCAGTCTTTGATGTTGCCATCTTGCAACTCCTTCAAACCTATGAGTTTCAGTTGGCTGTGCAGAGAACCTCCACCATAGCTATCAACTTGTTTATTCATGAATCAGGCACAGATCCCAAAATAAAGGGCAATTTTAAATACTTCACTAATATTTCAATAGGCACTGCTTGGTCAGTTCTACAGGGAATCTACCTTAGTTCTCAACATTTTGCTCAAGGATGGAACAACTGATATTTTCTGTCTTGCTGAAGAAGCTATTTACTTATTCTTACTGTCTTCTGCCAGTTCTTTTTCTTCCTTCTAAGCTACTACAAGAGCTGCTTGCAGACTTTCATTCCAGCTGTCTGCAAGCCAGTTTTCCTTCACATCTGCAATCGGTAGCTGTTGTCTTCTGTGTTCTGTTTTCTTCTGCCTAATCTAATCCTTCCGTGGTATCCACAAGGTGAGCACTTTGTTTGTCAGGCTTCCCTTTCCCCGAACAGAGCCATAGTGGATGGAATGCATATGTTGGAAGCCTTCCAATGCAACTGATAGACCCATAATTACTAGAATGTCAGCCTCATAGTGCTTTGAGCCTGAAGAAGCCATAGTGCATGTGAAATAGAAGTCTACTGCAAAGGGAGCATCACTGACACAACTGATACAGCTAAGGGCAGCTGCAGAAGGGTGATGATATTTACGTCATGGAAGGAAGATCAGGCTCAAGACCACTCAACATACACAAATTCTACAATATTAACGAAGAGAAAGGGACATATAATGCTATATATTGGCTGATATAGTCAGGTATCAGTTATTAATTTCGCATACCATCATGCAGATTCTACCACATCATGCAGACTGCAGAAGTGTGAACAGAGTTGTGGCCAAGTAGCTGAAGCTGAGTAATGACTACTTAGAAGAAAAAAAGCAATAAAAAGACTCTGACAAAGTAAGTAAGCATGCACTCCACCAGCTGTAGCAAGGAAACCAAGGTGTTTCAAATTCCACTACTTCCACTTCCTCAAACTGCAGTTCTTTAAAAAAATAATTAACTGAAACAAATGACTTGCTTTACAAAAGAAACTTAAAAAAACAGAACATTACTGTATGGGAGTTTACTACGAAAGTGGGGGGACACACTTTTTAAATTGTATGACCAACATTTTCTTTATTACTAAATTGATTTAAGGATGTATATTAACTGTTACCGACCACAATCCAGGACCAGAAGTGAAGATATAAAATCTATGTGTATTTCTGATTCCCCTTCTATTTTGGTAGTTCCTTATAGGTATGCATCACCTCAAAAATAAGTCCAATAGATTTACTATTTGTTAGATAATTATTGGCTATGGCATGATGGGTCCAAAATTACAGATCAAACAATAAACTGTTATCACTTTTCTCAGAAGTCACCAACTCAATATGCTGTTAACAACTGGCATTAAGAGAACATGCACCTCTTTTCTTTTTAGTACACAGGCACAGACTGTTTCCTTGTTCTCCTGCATACAGGCACACCTCTCAAATATCCAGAATTTTGCAGACTGCCCTAGATTTTTGCCTTACACCTTTTGGTTTGTTCCTCAAAAAAGTGGTCTTGTGTTAAATCACTAAAGATTGCAGCCTCCAAATGACACTCATTCAAGTTTCAAACTTTATATCCTTCAGAAATATTTTTAAAGTATATTACTAATGGGGGTGTAAAACCTGCTTATTCTGCAACTTTCTAAGTTTATAAATTTCTCCTGATTATTTTGTAATTACAATTTGTACCACCCATTGTTTTTATGCTTTGAAAACTCTAGAATTCACAGAGCAATAACAAGTGGAGAATCCTTCAGCGAACACTTCCAGTAAAGTCAGAACCGAGATGCCACCAACAATTGGGTCTGGGGTATCTGGGACACACACACACTGTTTTAGTCGCAGTTCTTACCTAATGCACTGTCATGCAGTTCCACCTGCCAGGACACTTGGACTGAACTTTTAGGCTAATCTAATATGATGACAGAGGAGGAAAGCTTTAGTAAATTAAACTTTAATCCTGCAGTGACTGCATAAAAATTTGTGGCATTCTGATATTGGTTAATAGTAACATTGTGGATTTTTGTTTTGTCCGTGGCTCAGGCAAAAAAATAAACATTTTGAGAGATATGCTTTCAGGAGTCGTCCCCATTTTACTTTGCATTTATTTTACCCTAAAAATTCCTTTGCTGGATCTTGGGGGATACTTTACAATGAGTCACTGAAGCTTATAAACTACAGCAGGTTTGATATGATCACCAAATTATCATGGAATTAGTAGGTAAATTAGACCTTTTATTTCTTTGTGATAAACAGCAGTGGACTGATTTCTTACATTATTGGTTTTTCACCATTTCCGTCAGAAAATCAGGATACAGAGGGTAAGGGCATTTGGTATATTTTATTTTAATTTGTATTTTATATGAAGCCAGGTCCTTGCCCGGTTTACCAGGGTCAGACAATCATTCTGAACTATGTATTAGTTGCGGTACTAGTTGCTTTTGGATTCCAGCCCTATATGGACCTTCCAAGATAACCAACTCTACTAGGCCAATTCCTTGGGAGCAAGTGGACAACTGCAGTTGATGTCCCTAACGTCCTATGACCCAGGACACATATAGCTCACCTGACATTTCGCAATTCCAACTCCACATTGTGGGCACCGGCCATTGAGGGGCACGGGTAGATGAAAAGCGAAAGGCACCTTGAGTATCAAAGGACCATTTGAGATCCCAAGTTGAATTTTATCGGATTCCAGGCGACCTTTTGTCTCCTACCTAAAGGACTGTGTCCAGCTTGACAACTGGGCAATTATCACTCATTAACTAAAGTCAAAAATGCTTGAAGCATGCAAAATTTGATGAGCTTTTGATGCCTTCACTGATTTACAAATTGTATGCAGTCTTGTCATATTGAACGGCATTTGCATATGCTGTTATCATTTTATTGGCTACTTATATGATCTTAACTTTGAGTTTTGTCTAGGTCTTAGTGCCTGCCAGGAGATTTCTACCCTCACTCCACAAATACTGTAGCTTTGACCAACCTCGCCAGGATTTAGGATTTACCCCTCCACCCATAAATACTGGCACCTAGCAGTTTTGAAGGGTACATCTGCACGGGTACAAAGCTTTGAGGGTCACCCAAAAGGCCTCAAGTACAGTAGGTCCTTCTAAGAATAGCTTGGAAAGTGTTACTAATTGTTCTGACAGAAGCATTTGACCATCTGAAAGTTTTGCATTTTCTATATGCAACAGAAATTGTTTTTCAGATCTGTGAGGTCTGTTGAGTTGATAAAGTACGATAGCACTGTGATTGTGAGAGGGTACCCTACTGAGTCTGCCACATTTGAAGGCTGCACCAGATGATTATCCAGATCACTGTTTTCAACACTGTGAGTTATAGATAGTATAGGTCACATTCAGTGCTGATGCTACTTGTAAGTTCAAGCAAGTTCAGTTAGTGGAGAGAGTAGCAGTGATGACAGGAATATTTTGCATTGGTTGCAAATCTGGCAATTTAAGTTTTGTCACCGAAACAAGGTCCTCAATTTGGTTTGTTTTCAGAATGCGGAGGAATGAATGTTTTATGGTCCATTCCAGGAGGGAGCGCGCCTAGGCAGTGATAATGTATAGCTAAGGTAGGCGCACTAGATAAGTTAAGGAGATTAATGTGATGTTCAGAGACTAGACTAACTAGGTTTGTTTATATAAAGATGTTGGGAATCCGTTTAGAAACATTTTATAGCCAACAATTGCCTAAGTAGATAGAATTGGGCTTGTTTTGTAGGGTCTTTTATGGTGATCCCAAAATTCATTATTGTGGATACCCAAATCAAAAGTTAGTTTATTATCTATGGTGATCCCTAAAGGTTTTGAGTGGGAGACTACTTCTATGATCATGTTATTTTGAGAATAAATGGAGAATTCAGACTTGTTTAAACATTTTAAATATATTTAATAATAAATAATAAAATAGCATGAAAATACTGAATATATACTTACAATAAACCACAGAGTTTAAATCACATGAAATATTGAAAACAACACTGATGGGTAACCAGACTTTCAAAGCCGACAAATAAAGAAATACAATAATTTACTAAAGACTCCAAAGCTTCATTACATTTTCCTGACTGAATCTAGCAGAATTACTATTCCCCTACTTACTTAGTAGAGCAAGGCAGATCATGTGGTGAATGGTCCTTTTTGTTGTCAGACAAAAGACATATAGTCAATACTGAGAGGTTTATTTTTGTAATATCTAAAATTCCCAAGGTCGCTGGCAGAATGACCTCATCTGGTCATTCTATCACTCATGATCATTAAGATCTACATTTACAATATTAACAAAATAATGTCCAGAGCTAGTGAAATACAGAGTCACCAGCTATTCAGACTTTTCATGCCCTTTAAGGTCTGTTCAGCAACAAAGGTATATCAACTGAAAGTCATTCTGTTTCAGTATTACACTTAACTTCTTAATCTGGTTTTGTTGGAATTTTCAGTCTCTTGGTCAAATGCACTGTTTTCATATCTCCAAACCTGAAAGTCACACTACTAAGGAGGGGCAGTTTTCAGTATCTTTTCCAGCTCAATCTCACTCAATTTACTGATACAGTTTTTCAATATTTTTTATACACAAACAGTAAATGTGTATGCAGTTTCAATCACAGAGGACTCAAAATATTCTATTACAAAAACATCTGGACCTGAAAACAGCTCTTTAGCAAATAAAGGTACATTATATTCTGATATACAAAAATGTATGCTTCTGAAAACAGCTCCTTAGCAAATTATGTTATATTACATTCCTACGGAGCTTCAAATATTTTGCTTATATCCATTATTTTAACTTTATCAACTCTGTTTGAGCAGTCGTTAGCCCAACAATACATTATTATGATGTACACCAATATTTGGATATCCTGACACTTATCTAGCGAGTTTGCACTTGGTAATTCTAGTCTAACCTGTCCATCTTGCTGCTTTGTTTGAGTTCTGTGAAATACGCCATGTTGCAAATTACATAAACATCTACTGCAGTGTTTTATGCCTTTTCTCAAGAAATGCATTTTAAGATGATTTCACAGGGACAGATTAAGTGCAACTAATTATTAACATCAAGTACTTATATTTCACTTTTAAGAATGAAGCATCTAACAGCTTAAAAACAAACACTGTCCCTGTCCGCATTACACTGAATTTACTTAACTGACAGCAATATGCCATAAAAAACACCATCTCAGAAAATCAAGTCAAAATTACAG